>NW_006923970.1:7144-9486 GCF_000298275.1 Orycteropus afer afer
ACACACACATATATAGTCAAGTAAAGGTTTTTACACATAAATATTCTTTGATAGTTACCACAGATAGGAAAGGAAGGGAGAATAAGTCATTAACTATACTAACTTGGGTGAAGAGAAAGCAATATATAATTAGGGAAAGGTCAGTATAGAATGATCAAGGCAAATGAAGACACTGGGAGAAGAATAAGACTTAAAAGCAAGAAAGGTAAGTACTATTACATACACAATTCTGTAATAACAGTAATAACAACAACCTAAGAATGAATACATAGATAGGCATGTAAGCTGAGCAGGTATGGAAAGCCAAATGAGAGTATGTTAGGTGCTGTCAGGTTGTCTTTGACCTATAGTGACCCTATGTACAAAAGAAAAAAACACTGCCTGGTTGTGCACCATTCTCACAATCCTTGCTATACTTCAGCCTATCATTGCAGCCACTGTGTCAATCTATCTTGTTGAGGGTCTTCCCCTTTTTCACTGACCCTCTACTTTACTAAGCATAATATCCTTCTTCAGGGACTGATCCCTTCTGACAACATGACCAAAGTAGGTGAGTGAAGTCTGGCCATTCTTGCTTCCAAGGAGCATTCCAGCTGCACTTCTTCCAGTATAGATTTGTTTTTTTCTGGAAGTACATGGTATTTTCAGTATTCTTTGCCAACACCATAATTCAAAGGCATAACTTTCCTTCAGTCTTTTTTATTTGTTGTCCAGCTTTCCCATGTATATGAGGCAATTGATAATACCAATAGGCCACCTTAGTATTCAAAGAGACAGCTTTGCTCTTCAAAAGTTTAAAGAGGTCTGGGCTAGTTCTGGCAAGATGGTGGACTAGGCAGAAAGACTGCACAGACCCTCTTCAACAAAGAAAAGGGAAACCAATTAACACAGACACAGAAGATAATCCTGGAACTCTGAGCCTTGAAGGGAAGGATATAAAAGTAGACTAAACCCCAAGTAGCAGAAGAGTTTGCACGAAAATACCAAAAAAGGAGACATACAGAGCTGCGGTCTGGCAGCGATCCTGAGTAATCCTGATGGCACAGACAGCTTGGAGATTCCCAAGTGGTGGTAGGACCTAAAAATTAACCTAAAAATCACCCTGCTAGCCAGGGACTGCACAAGGACTGTACACGGTGGCTGGAGAACAAACGGAGAAGGTGAAGAGAAAGGAGGGCTGAGCTGTGGAGTTTTGCTGGTCTGGAGGGTGCCACCATTTTGAAGGTTTAAAAAGCAGCTTGACTACTTTGGACATTTAAAGAGACAGCACTCTTGCAGATTCCTAGGGCTTAAGAACACCTTCTGCTTTCCAGCAACCCCAAGGACACTCGGGACCTGCAAGACTGAAAAGTTACGACATTCCTCTTGTTACTTTTATACCCTACACCCACTTGGTGAATGGAAGTATGGCCATCCCCCACTCCCACCTACCTTCTGGGCCCACAGGGACTCCATCACAGTCTGTGTGCTCAGATGGAGCCTGGGTGCCCTGCCTTGTCCTCCACTGATTTTTTTTTTTTTTCTCTTTTTATTTTTTTCTTTTTCACTTTCTTTTTTCTGGTGATAAATTTGCTTGTATTTGTCTGTTTTAAAACAATTAATATTATTACTACTTTTGTCTTTTTTATTATTATTCTTAATCTTCCCTACCAGGTCCAAGTCTTCAGAATTTTTCCTTTTCCCTGTGCCTGGTTGAATTTTCTTTTTATTTTTAATTTAAGGTTTTTTTTTTTTTTTTTTCTTTTCCCCCTTTCTCTCATGATTAACCCCATCCTTTTTTTTTGTTTTTGCATTTTTCCCATTTTATTTGTTCATTTATTATTCTCCTTCCATACTTCTTTTTCTTAGTGCCCTATCCACAGATATTGCAGGTTTTCTTGTTTTTTCTTCTTTTTGTTTCCCATTTTTTCTTTGTTTGTTTACTGTTCCTGTGTGATTACAGGGTGTGTTTTTTGTCCATTAGCTTTTAGTTTTTTGATGGTTATTCAATTGTAATTTGTGTCTAACTGAGTGGGAGACAACAACTTCCCCATAAGACACAACTACATCCACACCTCCTGAAACTTCACTTACTGAGTGAAAGCCACTACCTCCTTCTCCACCAATGGGCCAATGATAAAAAACCACCAAGAAGAGCCTGAATCACCCTTGGCTGCTCTTCACAAACAGTAGAGATCTAAATGCAACAATGCCATGATGCCACGGAAACAACAGACCATCACAGTCCACACAAAGAAGCAGGATAAAGTGGTAGACACAAGGGAGCAAGATACAGACCCAGAACACATCCCTGAGGAAGAAGCAGCATTGGAACTCTCTCATACAGAATTCAAAAGAATTAT
>NW_006923970.1:10702-11830 GCF_000298275.1 Orycteropus afer afer
AACACATAACAAAATGACAGCAACAAATTCAAACTTATCAATAATTACCCTGAATGTTAATGGATTAAATGCACCACTCAAGAGAAGGAGAGTTGAAGATTGGATAAGAAAACACAACCCATCAATGTGCTGCCTACAAGAGACACACTGTAGGGAAAAAGACAAAAATAGACTAAAAATGAAAGGTTGGAAAAAGATATATCAAGCAAATGACAACTGTAAGAGAGCAGCAGTGGCAACATTAATTTCTGATCAAATTGACTTTAAGAGAAAACCAACATATGAGACAAAGAATGACATTGTCTAATAATTAAAGGGTCAATTGAACATAAAGATATAACCATAATAAATATCTATGGATGAAATGAAAGAGACCCAAAATACATAAATCAGACTTTAAAAGAGTTGAAAAGTCAAATAGATGACTCCACAGTCATAGTAGGAGATTTAATACACGACTTACCATGAAAGGTAGAATAACTGGAAAGAAACTCAACAAAAATGCAGAAGAGCTAAACAATACAATCCACCAACTTGGACTTATAGACATCTATAGAGCACTTCATCCAACAGCAGCACAATATGCATTCTTCCAGTGCACAAGGAACTTTTTCTATGATAGACCATATGTTAGGTCATAGAGCAAGCCTTAATAAGTTTAAAAACATTGAAATACAGCAAAGCATTTTCACAGATCATAATGCTATCATATTAGAAAACAACAATAGGAATATCAACAGGAAAAGAGTAAATACATGGAAACTGAACAACACCCTCCTTGAGAAAGACTGGGTAAGAAAAGAAATCAAAATTGAAATTCAAAAATTCCTTGAACAAACAAGAATAAAAACACAACATACCAAAATCTTTGGGACACAGCAAAAGCAGTGATCAGAGGCCAATTTATAGCAACAAATGTATACATCAAAAAAGAAGAAAGAGCCAAAATCAACACTTTAAACCAACATCTCCAACAATTAGAGAAAGAACAGCAAGAAAAGCATACAGAAGAAAGGAAATAATCAAGATTTGAGCAGAAATCAATGAAACAGAAAATAGAAGGGCTATAGAAAAAATCAATAAAACCAGAAGTTGGTTTTTTGAAAAGATCAATAAAATTGACAAACC
>NW_006923970.1:13480-14312 GCF_000298275.1 Orycteropus afer afer
CAAAACTGGAGATCCATTTGCAGAAAAATGAAACAAGATCTGTACCTCACACCATACACAAAAATGAATTCCAGATGGATCAAAGACTTAAATGTAAAACATAAATCTATAGAATTCCTCAAGGAAAAGCTAGGGGCAAATTTAAGGGCCCTAATATATGACATAAATAGACTATTAAGCATAACTCAAAATGTGCAAACAACAGAAGAGAAACCAGATGATTAGGACCTTCTAAAGATTAAATATTTGTGTGCTTCCAAAGCCTTCTCCAAAAGAGAACCTACTGATTGGGAAAGAATATTTGGTAATGACATATCTGACAAGGGACTTGTCTCTAGAGTTTATAGAAAACTCCAACACCTCAATAACAAAAAGACAAACAATCCAATTAAAAAAATGGGCAGAAGACATGAATAGGCACTTCACCAAGGAGGATATTCAAGCAGCCAACAAACATATGAAGAAATGCTCACGATTACTAGCAATTAGAGAGATGCAAATCAAAACAACAATGAGATACCATCTTGCTCCAGCACTAGTAGCAAAGTTCAATAAGAAAGAAAATACCAAATGCTGGTGAGGATGTGAAGAGATTGGGATTCTCATACACTGCTGGTGGGATTGTATAATAGTGCAACCATTGTGGAAAGCAGTATGGCGATTCATTCAAAATTTGGAACTAGAAATACCATTTGACCCAGCTATTCCATTACTAGGTATGTACCCTAAAGAAGTGAGAGCCATGATAAGAACAGACATATGCACATCCATGTTCATCGCAGCACTATTTACAATAGCCAAAAGATGGAAACAACCTAGGTGTCCATCAACT
>NW_006923970.1:16742-17300 GCF_000298275.1 Orycteropus afer afer
TACTATACAGCACAGTAGTCAAAACTGCCTGGTATTGGTTTAATGACAGATACATAGACCATTGGAGTACAATTCAGAACACAGAAATAGACCCATGTACCTATGGTCAGCTGATTTTTGACACAGAGGAAAAATCCATCAAATGGGGAAGAGAATGTTTGTTTAATAAATGGTGCTGACAAAACTGGAGATCCATTCAGAAAAATGAAACAAGATTTGTACCTCACATCAGACACAAAAACAAACTCCACATGGATCAAAGACTTAAATGTGAGACCCAAAACTATAGAGTTCCTCAAGGAAAAACTAGGGGCAAATTTAGGGGCCTTAATATATGCCATAAATACACTATCAAACATAACCCAAAATACACAAACAGCAGAAGAGAAACCAGATGATTGGGACCTTTTAAAAATTAAATTTTTATGTGCCTCCAAAGGCTTCTCCAAAAGAGTCAAAAGAGAACCTACAGATTGGGAAAGAATATTTGGTAATGACATATCTAACAAGGGACTTGTCTCCAATACTTCAATATCAAAAAGACAAACAATCCAATTA
>NW_006923971.1:0-588 GCF_000298275.1 Orycteropus afer afer
GCAGTGATATCCTTTGTTCCACATCCTCTTCTGAATCCAGCTTGCACCTGTGGAAGTTCTCTGTCAATATACTGCTGCAACTGTTTTTTAATTACCTTCAGTAAGATTTTACTTGTATGTGATATTAATGATATTGTTATATAATTTCCACATTCTGTGGGATCACCTTTCTTGGGAATGGGTACAAATATGGATCTCTTCCAGTCAGTTCTCCAGGTAGCTGTCTTTCAATTCTCTTGGCATAACCAAATAGCCTCCATTGGGGCATCCATTTGTTGAAACATCTCAGTGGGTATTCGGTCAATTCCTGGAGCCTTGTTCTTTGTCATTTCCTTCAGTGCAGCTTTCAATTCTTCCTTCAATATCATTGGTTCCTGATCAAGTGCCACCTCCTGAAATGGATGAAGATCTACCAATTCTATTTGGTACAGTGACTCTCTGTATTCCTTCCATCTTCTTTTTATGTTTCCTGCATCCTTCAATATTTTGCCCATGTTGTTGTTGTTATTTGCCGTCGAGTCAGCCCTGACTCATAGCGACCCCTCCTTGGGTTTCCGAGGCAGTATCACTACAGAAGTAGGATTGCCC
>NW_006923971.1:2793-3786 GCF_000298275.1 Orycteropus afer afer
TTTTGCAGTGTCCTTCCCTTCCCCTCTCACCCCTGGTAACCAACAAAGGAAGTTTCCTTCCATATATAAAGCTTTCCTTGACTTTTTACAATAATGTACTAATACTATATTTGTCCTTCTATGATTGACTTATTTCATTCAACATAATGTTCTCCAAGTTCATCCATGTTATGCACTGTGTTGCAGATTCTACATTATTCTTTAGTGTTGCTTCTTTTTTGTGGTGTTGCTGATTTCTTTGTTCCATATAATTTTCTGTGCTGAGCTTATTTTGTTTATGAATCATGTTATCACTTTCTTCATTGCTATTGTTTTAGTATTTGCTAAATATTTGTGCTTGTCCTCATTTTTATTTTGATGTTAAGGTTTATTATTTTTCTTTGAGGTTGCTTGTGATTTATAATTTTCTTCCCAAGTTTAGAACAGTCCATTCTATCTAGTAGTTGTTTTGACTTCCCTACCATTTAGAAGTTCTGTAACTTAACAATTTTTTTCCTCTGTTTGGTTTGTAGTTGTCCTCATTTGTCATTTGATGTGTCTGGTTCCCTGTTTACAATCTTGTAGGCTTATTTATTTGTTTTTCCTATGCTACTTTCAGGATTCTTTCTTTGTCTTTGGCTTTGATGAGTTTGATGATGATATGTCTTAGTGATTTTCTTTTGGGGTCTATCCTGTTTGGGGTTTATTGGACTTCCTGAATGGAATATTCTCATCTTTCATCATATCAGGTAAGTTGTCCTCCAACAAATCTTGGACAATTTTCTCAGTGGTTTTATTTTTCTCTTCCTGTTCTGGAATTCCAATTACACGTAGGTTATTCCTTTTGATGGTGTTCCACACACAAACCTTGTTGTTGTTGGTGTGTGCCGTCAAGTCAGCCCAGACTCATAGCGACCCTTCCTTGGGTTTCTGAGGCAGTATCACTACAGAAGTAGATTGCCCAACCTTCCTTCCAAGGAGTGGCTAGTGGGTTTGAACCGCCAGCCTTCTGGT
>NW_006923971.1:4529-9638 GCF_000298275.1 Orycteropus afer afer
AAAAAAAAAAAAAAAAAAATTCAACCAGGAGCAGAGAAAAGAAAAAACGCTGAAAACTAGAACCTGGGAGGGGAAGAGTAAAGAATAATAATTAAAAGGGCAAACGTAATAATAATAATAGTAGTTTTAAAACAGGCAAAAACAAACAAACTAAAAAACAGAAAAAAAAAAATGAGAGCAGGGCGTGGCAGGGCACCCAGGCTCTGTCTAAACACACAGACTAGGATGGTATTCCTGCCAGCCCAGAAGGTGGGTAGGAGTGAGGGATGGCCACACTTCCATTCACCAAGAGGGTGTGGGGTATAAGAGTAACAAGGGGAATATTGCACCTTTCCAGTTGTCTGCGTCCAGAATGTCCTGGAGGTTCCTGGCAAGTGGAGCCTGTTCTTAAGTCCCTGGAATCTGGGAGAATGCTGTCACTTTAAATATCCAAAATAGTCAAACTGCTTATAAACATTCAAAATGGCTGCACCCTCCAGACAGGCAAAAGTCCACAGCTCAGCCCGCCTTCCCCTTCGCTGCTTCCCCTTTTATTCCCCAGCCACCAGAGCAGTCCTCTGTGCAGTCCCTGGCTAGCAGGGCTGATTTTTAGGTTAATTTTTAGGTCCTACCACCACTTGGCAATATCCAAGCTGTCTGTGCTGTCAGGATCACTGCCAGACCACAGCTCTGTATGTCTCCTTTTTTGGAGTTTTCATGCAAATTCTTCTGCTAGTTGGAGTTTAGTCCACTTCTATATCCTTCCCTTCAAAACTCAGGGGTCCAGGATTATCTTCTGTATCTGTGTTAATTGGTTCCCCTTTTCTTTATTGAAGAGGGTCTGTGCAGTCTTTCTGCCTATTCTGCCATCTTCTAGGCTGTCCCTTGATGTCTGATTTTTTAATTGCTACTTCCATGGGTGTTTATTGTTGTTCCAAGTAAAATGAAATCCCAGACAATGTCAATTTTTCTCCACTTATTGTGATGTTGTCTATTGGTCCAGCTGTGAGGATTTTTGTTTTTTTTATGTTGGAGTGTAATCCATACTGAAGACTGTACCCTTTGGTCTTCATCAGTAAATGCTTCAAGTCATCTTCACTTTCAGCAAGCAAGATTGTGTCATCTGCATATTGCAGATTGTTAACAAGTCTTCCTCCAATCCTGTTGCCAGATTCTTCTTCATATTGTCCAGTTTTCTCAGTTTATTTGCTTATCATACAGATTGAATAGGTATGGTGAAAGAGTACAACCCTGATGCACACCCTTCCTGATTTTAAACCATGCAGTATGCCCTTGTTCTGTTCTAATGGAAGCTTCTTGGTCTATGTACAGGTTCTTTGTGAGCAAAATTAAATGTTCTGGAATTCTCATTCTTCTTAATGTTATCCATAATTTGTTGTACTCCACACACTCAATGCCTTTGCATAGTCAATAAAACATGGGTGATATTCTTTCTGATATTCTTTGTTTTCAATCACGATCCATCTGACATCAGCAATGATATCTCTTGTTCCATGTCCTCTTCAGAATCCAGCTTGCATTTCTGGAAGTTCCCTATCAATATACTGCTGCTGCTGTTGTTGTTGTTGTTGTTACGTGCCGTTGAGTCAGCCCCGACTCATAGCAACCTCTCCTTGGGTTGCCAAGGCAGTATCACTATGGAAGTAGATTGCTCAGCTTTATGGTTAGCAGTCAAGTGCCTTAGGCACTATGCTACCAGAGCTCCTTTACTGATGCTACTATTTTTAAATTATCTTCAGTGAAATTTTACTTGTTTGTGATATTAATGATATTGTCTGATCATTTCAACATTCTGTTGGATCTCCTTTCTTTGGAATGGGCACAAATATTGATCTCTTCCAGTCAGTTGACCAGGTAGCTATCTTCCATGTTTCTTGGCATAAACGAGTAAGCACCTCCAGCACTGCATCCATTTGTTTAAACATCTCAATGGGCATTCCATCAATTCCTGGAGCCTTTTTTTCACAAATTCCCTCAGTGCAGTTTGGACTTCTTCCTTCAATACCATTCATTCTTGATCATATCCTACCTCCTGAAATAGCTGATCATCAACCAGTTCCTTTTAGTATAGTGACTCTATGTATTCCTTTCATCATCTTTTGATGCTTCCTAAATCATTCAATGAAATGAATGTTTGCAGCTATTTCATCCAATTTTGGGTCATGCCTCTCAGCAAATGAGGGTCCCAAAAGCTTTACTCCATCCATGTCTTTAAGGTCAACTCTATTTTGAGGAGGCGGCTCTTTCCTAGTCATATTTTCAGTGCCTTCCACTCTGAGGGACTTATCTTCTGGCACTATATCAGATAATGTTTCCCTGCTGTTCATAAGGTTTTCAGAGGACAACTTTTCAGAAGTGGATGGCCCTGTCTTTCTTCCCAGTCTGTCTTAATTTTCAAGCTCCGCTGCACTCTGCCCACCATGGGTGACCCTGCTGATATTTGAAATTCTAGTGACATAGCCTCTAGGTTCACAGCAACACTCAAGCTAACACAGAACAACAAACTGATGGAAAAGTGGTCAGACAAATACATATACCAAAAACACAAACTCACTGCCATCAAGTCATTTCTGACTCATGTTGTTGTTGTTCTTATGTGCCATTGAGTCAGACCCGACTCATAGCGACCCCCTTTGGGTTTCTGAAGTGATACCACTATGGAAGTAGATTGCCCAACCTTCCTTCCGAGGAGTGGCTGGTGGATATGAACCACCAGCCTTCTGGTTAGCAGTCAAGTGCTTTAGGCACTACACTAGCAGAGCTCCTATTTCTGACTCATAGAGACCTCCATTGGGTGTCTGATGCTGTAAATCTTTGTGGAAGTAGATTGCCCCATCTTTCTTCAGCAGAGCAGCTGGTGGGTTTGAACCACTGACCTTCTGGTTAGCAGACAAATATATAGTAGATAGTATATTGGAAAGTGCAATTCTAGACAATACAAATATGAACATATGCATACAATTTTAATATAATGTTGGAAAGCTGGCCACTGATCACAATATATCCAGGAACAGATAGTGCAGTGCTCAAAATCAGTTTGGCAAATTGAATTGAATTGCTTATAGTAAGTACACCAGTTCTCCAGAGAATGACACACTTGGTCTAGCTAGATACTAGTATCCTAATAATAGTACTT
Organism: Orycteropus afer afer; assembly: GCF_000298275.1. Lineage (NCBI taxonomy): Eukaryota > Metazoa > Chordata > Mammalia > Tubulidentata > Orycteropodidae > Orycteropus > Orycteropus afer. Next base: position 7,666 of record NW_006923971.1, read on the forward strand.
CCAAATACAGGTCATTCTCTCCTATCAGAACCCCAGTAAGACTGATGAGTGAGTTCTTTTCCTGTGATTTGCCTCCCACAGCTATGCAATCTGACTGATTTCTCTTCCCCTCTAGTGTGGTCAAAGATTCCTTGTGGCTCAATGATTAGGTGCTCAGCTGCTAACTGAAAGTTAGGAGTTCAAATCCACCAGCCACTTTGTGGTAGTAAAGACCTGGTGATATGATTCTGTAAAGATTACAGCCTAGGAAAACTTTTGGGTCAGTTCTACTCTGTCCTATAGGGTCAGTGTGAGTTGGAATCAACTCAATGACACACAACAGCAACCTAGCATGGTCAGGACCAAGCCTTAGGTAATCCTACCCTTTGTCTAGCCTGCTTTGCCCAGAAGTAAATCTGAGAATCCTCCTTAGGGCTCAGATTCTCCTCTACTTCTCCTCCTTCAACCCTCTCTGTCAAACAAGGCAAATATTAATATCCCCATTTTATAAATGAAAATACAGAGACCTCAGGACAGAAAATGAATTGCCAAAGGTATGCAGTGGGACCATACTTGAAGCCTTGTAATCCTTTATTAGGAACTCTGGTAGCACAGTGGTTAAGCATTTGGCTGCTTACCCAATTGTCCATGATTCAAACACATGGAGCTGTTCCATGGGAGAAAGATGTGTCAGTCTTCTCCCATAAAGATTTAGAGCTTTGGAAACTCTATGGAGGAATTCTACTGTCTCCTATAGGGTCTCTATGAGCTGGAATTAACTGGATGGCAGTGAATTTGAACACTTTATTATTATTTTTTTTTTCCTAGTTCTTCTGGTCTCATAGTTGTATAGGCCTCAGCTTTGGTGTACCAGTCACTAGGACTAATTGTTTCCATGAATTTTTGGTTTTCTTCATTCTTCTTTGCTCTGGATGAGGCGAGACCCATCATTGCTTCTAAATGGCTGCTTGTAAGCTTTTAAGATCCCAGTCACTACTCACCAAAGTAGGTGGAATGATGTTTTGTGTAGTATGGTATGCCAATTGAGCTTGATGTCCCCTGTGACTATGGTCCCGAGCCCACAGTGAACCCTTTTTTGAACAGAGGTTTTTTATTTGTTTGTTTGTTTTTCTGCCAAAGAGTGTGTAGGAATAGTCTGGAAAATGGAGCTGCTGAAAATACCTGGGAAAGATGTGGTTCCAGAGTTAGAATACCTATATGAAAAGAAAGGGCTTCTGACCTTGAATTGAGAGACTTAGGTGCCAGACACACTGCTTGGCATCCTATAAGGACATGAGTTTGAGGCATAAAGTAAAGAAATAAGGAGAAGGAGTTAAATGATTCAAAATGTAGAGTTTGGAATAATCTAGACTGAGACAATGCAGGGACGCCAGAGTAGCAGGCCGGAAGAGCAGGGAAGGGGATAAAAGCCTTGAGCCCAGGCTTACAGGTGAGGGGAGACAACGCAGGGACGCCAGAGTAGCAGGCCCGAAAAGCAGGGAAGGGGATAAAAGCTTTGAGCCCCAGGCTTACAAGTGAGGAGAGACAATGCAGGGACACCAGAGTAGCAGGCCGGAAGAGCAGGAGAAAGGGGATTAAAAGCCAGGAAGCCAGACAGAGGAACAGTCAGCCAGGTGGGGGTGACACGAGAGGTCTCCAGCAGCAGGACAAACTTCTCTGTCGGTTTGTCCTACTGTGGTGACATATAGATGTGAGTTTGGAGGCTGAGCCTCTGGTGTTTAAAACCCAGAAAGATGCACCTGGTGCACAGGCAACAGCCCAGCTTATAGACTGAGACAGACTAGGAAGAAGGAAGAGGCCGTCCACTTCCGAAAGAATTGGCCAGGGAAAACCTTATGAATAGCAAAGAAACACCGTTTGGTACATTACCACACACCTTTAGGAATAGTCTGTTTAGGCTAAAAGGCTCGCAAAATAGGACTGGGAAAGAGTTGCAACATTTGAGTAAACCCAGCCTTACTCATATGGAAAAG
>NW_006923971.1:14176-14696 GCF_000298275.1 Orycteropus afer afer
CCCCAAACAGGATAGACCCCAAAAGAAAATCACCAAGACACATCATCATCAAACTCATCGAAACCAAAGACAAAGACAGAATCCTGAAAGCCACATGGGAAAAAGAAGAAGTTACCTACAAAGGACAGCCAGTAAGGATAAGCTCTGATTTCTCAGCAGAAACCATGCAAGCGAGAAGGCAATGAGATAGTATTATAAAACCCTGAAAGATAAAAATTTTCAACCAAGAATTAAATACCTGGCAAAATTGTCCCACAAATATGATGGGGAAATTAGGAGATTTCCAGATAAGCAGAAACTAAGGGAATTTGTTAAAACTAGACCAACCTTACAAGACATGCTAAGGGAGTCCTTTGATCAGAGAACCAAAAATAGCAAATAACAACCAACTATTAATACACAAGATAACATAACCCAGAAACCACAGCTATGGACATGTCCAAAGTAAAATGAGCTTACAAGATTGTAAACATGGAACCAGAGACATCAATTGGCACGTGAGGACAACTACAAACAAAAA
>NW_006923971.1:15701-16513 GCF_000298275.1 Orycteropus afer afer
CAATGACATGAGACAAAGTATATGTGAACTGCTGTATGGAAAGTGAATTCGCTCTGTAAATCTTCACCCAAATCACAATAAATAAAATTAAAAAAAAAAACCTAAACGCACTGCTGTTGAGTCAGATCTGACTCATAGTGACTGTTCCTTGGGTTTCTCAGGCAATATCACTACGGAAGTAGATTGCCCAACCTTCCTTCCCAGGAGTGGTTGGTGGGTTTGAACTGCCAGGCTTCTCGCTAACAGACAAATGCCTTAGGCACTACACCACCAGACACCTATGTGTTGTTTATTTATTTGCTTGCTTTCTTATTTATTTGTTTGTTTTTTTACCTTGAACAATGTACCAACTTCTTTGTTTCATCTGTAAAATTAAGTTACAAATCGTACTTGCCTTATAAAATTGTGATAATTAAATAATATACTTATTATTCAATATCTATTAAGTGACTACTAAATATCATACAATGGGAATTCAGTATTCAGCCAAACCAAAATTGTTCCTCCCCTTATGGAGTTCCCTCTGGTAAGTGTTGTTTCTTTTCTTGTTAGTTAATATTGAATCAGTTCCAACTGAAATAGACACTATGTGTGCAGAGTGGAACTTTTTGTGTGTGTGTGATTTGGGTGACGATTTACAGAGTAAATTCACTTTCCATACAGCAGTTCATATACACTTTGTCTCATGACATTGACCACAGTTTACCACAATGCAACAGCTCCCCTCCCTCCTCCTCCCCACGGTCACCTCTTCCCAGTACCCATCCCTCCATGGGCTCCTGTCCCCTGAGCTGTCTCCTTGTACATAAGCA
>NW_006923972.1:0-7406 GCF_000298275.1 Orycteropus afer afer
CCCCCTCCAGAGACGAACTCTTCAGCTTGAACTTGTCGGCTTCTACACGCTTGTGAGCCATTTATCTAAGATAAATTTCTCTCTCTCTCTCTTTCTCTCTCTATAAATATATATATATATACTTTGCTGGTTTTTGTGTTCCTCTAGAGAACCCAATCCAACACAGCCCACCAACCAACATCATACAACAAATGAATGAAATTATTTCCAATGGTCTTGTAAATACTATTTTTTAACTAACTCAGATGTGAGGAAAAAAATACATGTTTCTAACAACTTTTTTACTAATTTTAAATGTAATTTTTTGCTAATGTCCAAATTTGAATGTAAATTTTATTTTATAAAATTTACTTGATTTATGAATTTTATTTATTTTCAATTTTTCAAATGTATTTGCTTTGGTTATTTGCTGTAGTAGAAACAAATTTAAAAAGTGACATCATTTTGCATCCAGGTAAATGAAATGGAAACAAGTAAGTGGAGCAAATAAACGAAAACTCGCTGAAGATAAAAAGAAAAGGATTGGTCTGGTGCGGCGGCGCTTCCGGGCTCCGGGTGGGGCGACCTGGGATGAAAGCGCGGGGCCTCCGCTCTCCAGGCCCCATTCTCGGAGGGTCCCTGACATCCCCACCAGCCAGCGCCTCTCTCCCACCGGGGCTGCAGCCTCGAGCAGGAGCAGAATGGACGCGTTCTGGGCCCCTGCCAACTGGGCTGGGGACAAGGCGGGTCATCCCTCCGCCGCGCGCCCCAGCTGCGCCGCCCGCCCAGTGCACAAGCCGGTCTGGACGCCCTCCCCGGAGAGCGTAAGCCCCTGGCGGGGGAAAGAGGCTGGCAACTTCCAACTCCCCAAGACCACAGACCCCCACACCCCACCAACCCTGCGGTGCACCCTGCGCCCCTTTCTGCCCAGGCCTCCCTCCGTCTGGCACCTCCAACCCCTCCCTCCTGCCATTTGGAAATAGTGGCAGATTTTTTCAGAGCTAAACACAGATTGACAGTGCCACTCCCAGGAATCTGTTGTTGGGGTGCCGCAGTAGTTGACTCCCGACTCCCGGCGACCCCGAGAAACCCAAAGAGAAATGAGTGGTTTTTGTTATGTTAATGGAAGGCAGACACACGGAAGTTGATAGCAGCTTTATTCATAAGAGCCAGCACCGAGCAGCCTCAGCCCATGAGCTCACAATGGGAAAACAAAATGCTGTGTGCATACAATGGCATACTGTTAAGCGACGGAAATGAAGGCAGTGCTGTACATGTTACAACATGGATAAGATTCAAGGACAATATCCTAAATGAGTGGTTGCCTGGGGCACAGGACCGGGAGCAGGGAGTGACCAGGAGGGCAGGGGGAGGCTTTTGGAGGCAACAAGACTATTCTAAAACCTGCTCTGGTGACAGCCCAACAACTCGACAAATTTGATAAAAATCATTGAATGTAAAAAAAAAAAAAAAAAAGAAAAAGTAAAAGTAAAAAGAAAAGGATTTGTGGATCCCTAAAGACAATTTCAAATTTAACTTCCCTTTTAAAATGTCATGAATCAGAAGAGATTTCTTCATTGAATGCTTGAGTGTAATGGTCACAAACCATTGTACTAGTACTGTTAGTGCAGCAATTACTAATGGCAGTATGAATGTGAGATTTTTTGTAAATTCTGCATCCATTCCTTGTTGTAGTAAAAAAATTAACCAAAAAAAAAAAATCCCAAACTCATTGCCATCAACTCCATTCTGACTCATAGCAATCCCTCCTTGGATTTCTGAGGCAGTATCTCTAAGGAAGTAGATTGTCCCATCTTCCTTCCAAGGAGTAGCTGGTGCATTTGAACTGCCAGCCTTCTGGTTAGCAGTCAAATGCCTTAGACACTATGCCACCAGACCTCTCAAGTGAAACTATTTTAGAATCTGAAATTTTCACGTTTACAGACCCCATAAATAACAGAAATACAGATCCTGCTTTGTGGAATAATTTTTCTTCTATAATGTGAATTATTGGACCAAAAGAGGCCAAGTGAATGTCAACATCACAGGGGACCATTTGAAAATGTGTGTCTAAAATTTCTGGATGATAAACAAACAAGGTTCTGCAGCCAGAATATATTTCTAGGATGCAAAGCCAACGGTGAAAATTATAAGAGGGGGTAGGTACTATATCTTCCATCAGTATACTATTTTGTTTGAAAAATATCCAGTACCAAATCATTTATTTCTCAGTTTGATACAGTGGATTTAGAGACTGCCACAACCCAAATATGAGTGATAGTCATGAAAACAGTTCCATTCACAGAGATTGTATGTTGTCATTATTTAAACCAAAGACGTGATTTTAGCTAAACTCATGAACTGGAAACACTAATTAATGAACATCAGTATTAGAAAGTCATTTTGCAATGCACTGCTGCTGTCATTCTAACAATCACTGAACACGGACTACCAGTTTGAGAAGAAATGAAGTATTTGGCTCCCCACAAAATGGAAATGCTTTGTGTTTACTTGAACTTGTTCAGTTTGATCAATTTTTAGCAGTTCACATCTCAAAATATGGTAATACAGCAAAAGCAACCCATTGTATATGTCTAAAACTACATGTGAAAAATTAATAAACTTAATAAATGATAAAGTTTGATCAACTATTTTCAGTAAAATAAGTATAGCTCAATATCTCAGTTTGTCTGGAGATTCCACACCTGATCTTTTTCATAAAATCAGCTAAGTATTGTTTTAAGATATGTATCTCCAACAGATGGAAAACTGTGGGGTGATTTACCATATTTACTAGCTTTAAAAACCATACCAGTGAAGAAATTGCAAATCAAGTACTTCACTATTTATGTGAAGTTTGCAAGACTGATTTTTCTATGTCCTATGATAATACTTCCAATATGTCAGGGTGTTATAAAGGCATGCAACAGAAAATTTTAGAATGTAAGGAATATACACCATTTTTATATCATGTGCTGTATAGTCACTTTATCTTGTAGGATGTAGCACAATAGATTGTTGACTAGATGCACTTGATTTCTGTTCTACTGTTCAGTTAGTTTCATATTTTGTGCCACCTCTAGTCACCTATAGGCAGTTCTTACAACATCTTTAGGCAATGATCAAGTATTAAAATGTCTTTCTAATACATATTGGGGAGCTCATGCTGTAGTAATGAGTGCAATCCTGGAATTGTACACTGAGATTCTAAATGGCTAGAAAATATTGCTGAAGACTAGACATAAAAAGGGGATACCAAAAGGGAAGCTGAAAACATCGCCAACAAAATACAAATACGGGTGTGCATTTACGTTGATTATGAGGAATAATATATTTCAGCACTTTCATCAGACAAAACAAGCTCTACAAAATTCAGAAATTTAAAGATATGCACAGATATCTACCACTCTTTAACAAGGTATTTACATAATTTAAGAGAAGTGTTTGAAAATTTTGAAAACACAACAAAACAAAATCCTGCCAAATACTAATTATCAAGCATCACCATCACAGAAGGACTGGAAAGGAACAAGTAAATGATAGAAATGCTCCAGAAGTATCATTGAGTGCCAGAGATCAATTTCACATAACCACATACTCCACCATCATTGACACATTTGAATCTTGCATGAAAAGATGGGCAGAAGTATATAGAGTTCTTTTGAATAGATTTTCCTTCTTAAACAGTGTAGGTGAAGAATGTATGAAGACATCCAAGAAATAAATACAGGTTTATCCCAATGACTAAAATACAGATCTTTATAGTGAAGTATAGCAATTTCATTCTCACATGGGGACTAAGTTTACAGATTCAGGAAAGACAAATTTTACTCATGTAGGCATGTATGATTCTATAATGGAAGATAAAATGCAATGCAAATTGTCCCAATGTTGAAATTGCTACACATAGTCCTAACTTTGATCACAAAGTGCACAACAGAGCACTCATTCTCATCCTTAAAGAGACTCAAAAACCATCAGCATACAACACATATTCAAGAAAGACTCGATTCCTTATTCTTATTATGTATAGAAGTGCTATTTTTTGGCAGCTTAACTGTGATTAAATCATTGAAGAATTTGTAAGAGCAAAGAATAGAAAGAGAAGAAAAAAAAAAAAACACAGAGAAAATAGTTGAAGATTTGTTGGAAGAGAATTTCCCTGATATGATGAAAGACGAGAATATATCCATTCAAGAAGTTCAACAAACTCCAAACAGGATAGACCCCAAAAGAGAATCAATAAGATGTATCATAATCAAACCCATCAAAACCAAAGACAAAGAAAGAATCCTGAAAGCAGCATGGGAAAAATGAAAAGTTACCTACAAAGGGCAACCAATAAGACTAAGCTCTGATTTCTCAGCAGAAACCATGTAGGTGAGAAGACAATGGGATGGTGCAAAAACGGCAAGGAGGCCACATGTTCTGACCTCCTCTAATCTCACGAGAGGAGGACAGGATTACCAGCAGTAACCCGAGGCCTATTACTGCAAGGCCAGACATGCTGCCTCCCTCCAGCCCTTTCTCCAACCGTTCCTCTCAAAGCACCCACCACCTCTCTCCTGGGTTCGATAATTCACTGCAGTGGCCACACAGAACTCACAGATTATGGGATTTATTAGGGAAGCACCAGGCTACAACTAAAGTTCAGGAAGAACGCTCAGTCTCTCTCCCAGCCCACCGTCCCTCAGCCAAGAATCTCTCACAGTCTCTTTCCCAGCAGTGCTGGTCCCTCGGTGTCTCACTCAGCAATGCGTGTCTCTCGCGTCTCTTTCCCAGCAGCACGTGTCTCTTTCAGGGGCGCGTCTCTCTTTCAGCAGCACGTCTTCCTTCACCAGCAGTCAGAGAGAGTTCTGCTTCCAGGAGGCCTCCTTTTGAGCCCGGCAGGGTGGTCAAACTAGCCAATCATAGCATCAGAACTCTCAGCACCTAAGAGAAAGTGGGCACCTCCCAGAACATTGTATTGTGCCATGCCCAACAGAAATACTCCACGTGGATAACATTTACAATCAGCTCCTCAGTTGCTCATTCCACCACTGAGTTTACAATGACTTATGGGTAGAAAAGCCATACTAAGTAATTTACTACACTGCAGATGGTATATATAAAACCCTGAAAGAGAAAAATTTCCAACTAAGAAAATTGTTCCTCAAATATGATGGTGAAATCAGGATATTTCCAGATAAGCAGAAATTAAGGGAATTTGTTAAAACCAGACCAATCTTACAAGAGATGCTAAAGGGAGTCCTTTGGACAGAGAACCAACACAGTAAACAACAACCAACCATTAACACACATGATGGCATAATCCAGAAACCCACACAGTTATGGAACTATCTACAGTAAAATTAGCTTACAAGATTGTACACAAGGAACCAGAAACATCAATTGGCAAATGAAGACAATTACAAACCAAAAAGAGGAAAAAATAGTGTGTTTATAGAACTTCTAAATGGTGAGGAAGTCAAGACAATTGCAAGATAGAACAGACTGTTCAAAACTTGGGAAGAAAATTATAAATCACAGGGTAACATCAAAGAAAACTGATAAAGTTTCACATCAAAATAAAAAAAGAGGACAAGCGCAAATACTTCTTATTGTTATCAAATCAGATATGACTTATAGTGACACCCCTCCTTGCATTTCCAAGGAAATATCACTATGGAAGTGGATTGTCCCAATCTTCCTTCTGAGGGGTGGCTGGTGAGTTTGAACCGCTAGCCTTCTGGTTAGCAGTCAAATGCCTTAGGCTAGCAAATACTGAAATAATAGCAACAAAAGAAATGATAACACGATTCATAAACAAAATGGGCTCAGCACAGAAAATTATATGGAACAAATAAATTAGCAACACCACAAAAAAAGCACATAACAAAATAACAGCAACAAGTTCATACTTGTCGATACTTACACTGAATGTAAATGGATTAAATGCACCATTCAAGAGAGGGAGAGTTGCAATAACTGGATAATAAAACATAACCCATTGATATGTTGTCTACAAGAGACACACCTTAGAGACAAAAACAAAAATAGAGTAAAAATCAAAGGTTAGAAAAAGATATGTCATGCAAATCAAAAAAGAGCAGGAGTGGCAATATTAATTTTGGATAAAATTGACTTAAAACAAAATCTACCATAAGAGACAAGGAACTACACTATTGGCTGCACTTCTGTATTTCAGAATAGATAGCAACTGTTAGAACAATGCTACCATTTCCCCAAGAAATATAGTCTCAATTAACTCTGAAACTCAAGTCAGGGTCACTATGAGTTGGGTCCAACTCAACAGCACATAACAACAACAACAACATTACATCATAGCACTTTGCTTTATTATATATGTACTCTGGCAAACCATAGCAAATAATTCACGACCACAAACAACATTGTACACAATCCGTCTCCTCTTCCATCTATAGTTATTTTGTCACAAAAATAAAAGAATGAGAAGGAAGCCTTCCATTCGTCACTAATCTAAAATTTCTCTGCCATTTTCTTGAGAAAAAGAAGAAAAAACAAGACAAAGAAATTAAGACAACTGAGGGTACATAAACACAGAAGTATCAACCGGTATGTTTTTGAAAATTGAAAATAAAATTATGGAGCAAATAAAAAAAGAGAGAAGGAAGGATATTATATAATGATTAAATGATCAACTGAACACAAGGACATAACCATAATAAATTTCTATGCACCCAATGAAAGAGACCCAAAATACATAAATCAGACTTTAACAGAATTGAAAAGACAAATAGATAACTCCACAGTCATAGTTGTTGCTATTTTTGTTGTTATGTGCTGTTGAATCAGCCCTGACTCATAGCGACCCCTCCTTGGGTTTCTGAGGCAGTATCGCTACGGAAGTAGATTGCCCAACCTTCCTTCTGAGGAGTTACTGGTGGGTTTGAACCGCCAGCCTTCTGGTCAAATACCTTAGGCACTATGCTAACACACCACTTGCAATAAAAGATAGAACAATTGGAAAGAAACTCAACAAAGACACAGAAGAACTAAACAATACAATCAACCAATTTGACCTTAGTGACATCTACAGAGCACTTCTCCCAACAACAGCACAATACACATTTTTTTCCAGTGTAGATGGAACATTCTCCAGGATATACCATATGTTAGGCCACAAAACAAGCCTCAATAAATTTAAAAACATTAAAATACTGCAAAGCATCTTTGCAGATCACAATACTATAAAATTAGAAATCAACAATAGGAAGATGAATGGGAAAAGACCAAACACATTGAAACTGAATAACACCCTTCTTAAGAATGACTGGGTAATAAAAGAAATAAAAAATAAAATTAAAAAATTCCTTGAATCAAACAAAAATGGAAACACAATATACCAAAATCTTTGGGACACAGCAAAAGCAGTGATCAGAGGCCAATTTATAGCAATAAATGCA
>NW_006923972.1:8841-14696 GCF_000298275.1 Orycteropus afer afer
ATAAGTAAAACAAAGAAAAAGAACCACATGATCATATCAATTGCTGCAGAAAAGGCATTTGATAAAATCCAACACCCATTCCTGATTTAAAAAAAAAAAAAAAAAAAACTCTCAGAAAAATAGGAATAGAAGGGATATTCCTCAACATCGTAATGGGCATATATACAAAACCAACAGCCAACATTATTCTCAATGGAGAGAGACTGAAATCATTCCCCTTGCAAACAGGAACCAGACAAGGATGTCACCACTTTTATTCAACATTGTATCGGAAGTCCTAGCCAAGATAATAAGGCAAGAAAGGGAAATCAAAGCCATCCAAATAGGGAAGGAGGAAGTCAAACTACCCCTATTTTTTGATGATATGATCCTATACCTAGAAAACCCAAGAAAGAGACTCAGCAAGAAATCTACTGGAACTAATTGAGAGATTTGGCATAGTGGCAAGATACCAAATCAACACACGAAAATCAATTGGATTCCTCTACACTAGCAAAGAGATTGCTGAAAAGGAAGTAATGAAATCAATACCATTCACCACAGCTATCAAAAAAATAAAATACTTGGGAACAAAGAAAACTACAAAACACTACTTCAAGAAACTACAAGAAGTCTACATAAATGGAAGAACATAACATGATCGTGGATAGGAAGATTGAACATTGTGAAAATGTCAATTCTACCCAAGCAATCTATACATTCAATGCAATCCCAATCCAGATCCCATCAACATTCCTTAAGGATATGGAAAAACCAATCACTAATTTTATATGGAAAGGAAAGAAACCTCAGATAAGCAAAGCACTATTAAAGAAGGAGGTCTTACACTTTCAGATCTCAAAACCTACTGTACAGCCACAGTAGTCAAAATAGCCTGGTATTGGTGCAACAACAGACACATAGACTAGTGGAATAGAATTGATAACCCAGAAATAGATCCATCGACCTGTGGTCAGCTGATATTTGACAAGGGCTGAAATCTATTAAAGGGGGAAGAGATGATCTCTTTAACAAATGGTGCTGGCAAAACTGGATATCTATTTGCAGAAAAATGAAACAGATCTGTACCCACACCATACACAAAAACTAATTTCAGATGGATCAAAGGCTTAAATGTGAAACCTAAAACTATAAAGTTCCTCAAAGGAAAAATAGGGGCAAATTTAAAGGTCCTGATATATGGCATAAATAGACTATCAAGCCTAACCCAAAATGAGCAAACAGCAGAAGAGAAATTAGATGAATGGCACCTTCTAAAAATTAAATTTTTATGTGCTTCCAAAGACTTCTCCAAAAGAGTCAAAAGAGAACCTACCGATTGGGAAAAATATTTGGCGATGACATATCTGACAAGGGACTTACCTCTAAAATTTAAAGAAAATCCAACACCTCAACAACAAAAAGACAAGCAATCCAATCAAAAAATGGGCAGAAGCCATGAATAATCACTTCACCAAAGAAAATATTTAGGCTGCCAAGAAACACATGAAGAAATGTCCATAATCATTAGCCATTAGATAGTTGAAAATCAGAACAAAAATAAGACACCATCTTGCCCCAGCACTGGTAGTAAAGTTCAACAAAACAGAAAATAACAAATGCTGACGAGGATGCGGAGAGATTGGGACTCTCATACACTGCTGGTGGGACTGTCAAATGATACAGCCACTGTGGAAAGCAGTATAGCGATTCTTTAAAAAGTTGGAATTAGAAATACCATTTGATCCAGCAATCCCACTACTAGGTATATATCCTAAAGAAGTGAGAGTCAGAAAATGAACAGATAGATGCACACTCATGTTCATCACAAAGCTATCTACAATTAGCAAAAATATGGAAACAACCTAGGTGCCTGTCAACAGAAGAATGGATAAACCAACTATGGTACATACACACAATGGAATACTATGCAAACCTAAAGGATAATGTAGAATCTACAAAACAATGCATAATGTGGATGAACTTGGAGGACATTATGCTGAATGAAATAAGTAAATCACAGAAGGACAAATATTGTATTAGTTCATTATTGTAAAAAGTCAAGGAAAGCTTTATATACAAAGGAAACTTTCTTTGTTGATCAACAGGAGTGGGAGGAGAGGGAAAGGAACACTGTAAAAAGTTTTTTAAAAAAAGTAAAATATTGCCACCAACAGAGTATTAAAGGCTCTGAAAATTACTGCAACAAAGAAACCAGTTAGCCTTCCTTAGACCCAGAGTTTCTAATATGTACTTGACTACAGAATCCTTTCTCCATGTAATACCTAATTAACATTTTCTGGAACTAGTTTTCCAGGAATCCTGCCATGGGAAATATGGCTTTTGCTAGTATAAAGGGCTTTTAACTCCTTGAATAGGAAAATGAAGAATGGCACATGATGGACATAAGTTAGGCCTATTAAAAGCTAGTGCAGTGTGCCAGAAACAAGTCAAGGAAGAGTCACCTCTAGTGGTAACCACCATGATTGAAAAGAAAAATACAAAGAAGCAAATCTGAGTGAAAGAATCAAGAAGAGCCTTGAAGTTAGCATGAATCAAGCTTATCATATGGAAAGCAGATGACTCTGGTACAAAGTAGAAAAATATGGTTAGCAGGATAGATGTTCTGAGACCATTTCTTTTCTTTTCCAATTTGCTTAACCATAATATTGTTTTATGCAATATAGATACATAGCCCATTTCGTATTCTATTTTTGAGCTTACTGGGAAAATTGGTGAACTCCTTCTTATGAATTGCTACACCATAACATTTAGCCCCAATCCTTTGTCGTTGTTGTTAGGTGCCATCAAGTAGATTCCAACCCATAGCAACCCTGTGTACAATACAACATAACACTGTTGGGGCCTGTGCCATCCTCACAATCCTTGCTACTCTTAAGCCTATCATTGTAGCCACTGTGTCAATCCATGTCATTGAGAGTCTTCCCCTTTTTCACTGACCCTCTACATTACCAAGCACAATATCCTTCTCCAGGGACCCCCCACCCCCAACAACATGACCAAAGCAGGTGAGACGAAGTTTGGCCATTCTAGCCTCTAAGGATTCCAGCTGTACTTCTTCCAGGACAGATTGGTTTATTCTGGCAGTCTATGGTATTTTCAACAATCTTTACCAACGCCACAATTCAAAGGCATCAACTTTTCTTCAGTCTTCCTTAAACACTGTCCAGCTTTCACATGCATATGAGGCAATTGAAAATACTATGGCTTGGGTTGCACCTTAGTCTTCAAAGTGACATCTTCACTTTTTAACACTTTAAAGAGGTGTTTCGCAGCAGATTTGCCCAGTGCAATATGACACCCGATTTTTTGACTGTTGCTTCCATGGGTGTTGATTGTGGATCCAACTAAATTAAAATCTTTGACAACTTCAATCTTTTCACCATTTATTATGGTGTTGCTTAGTGGTCAAATTGTGAGGATTTTTGTTTTCTTTATGTTGAGGTGTAATCCATACTACAGACTGTAGTCTTTAATCTTCATCAGTAAATGCTTCAAGTCATCTTCACTTTCAGCAAGGAAAGTTTTGTCGTCTGCATATCACAAGTTGTTAATGAGCCTTCCTCCAATCCTGATTCTGTGCTTCTCTTCATATAGGTCAGTTTCTCAGATTACTTACTCAGCGAATTGGAGCTGACTCGACGGCATCTAACAACCAAAAAAAAAGAAAACATACAGACTGAATAAGTATGGTGAAAGAATACAATCCTTTCTTGATTTTAAACCGTGTAGTATCCTCTTGTTCTGTTTGAACAGCTACTTCTTGGTCTATGCACAGGTTTAATATGAGCATGATTTAGTGCTCTGGAATTCCTATTCTTCACAATGTTATACATAATTGCTGTGATCCACACAGTTGAATACTTTCACATGATCAACAAAACACAGGTAAACATCTTTCTAGTTTTCTTTGCTGTCAGCCAAGATCCATCTGACAACAACAATGATATCCTCATTCCATGTCCTCTTCTGAATCCAGCTTGAAATTCTGGAAGTTCCCTGTCAATACACTGCTGCAACCATTTTTTAATTATCTTCAGCAAAATTTTATTTGCAGGTGATATTAATGGTATTATTCAATAATTTCCATGTTCTGTTGGATCACCTTTCTTTGGAATGAGCACAAATATTGATCTCTTCCAGTCAGTTGGGCAGGTAGCTGTTTTCCAAATTTCTTGGCATAAATGAGTAATAACCTCCAGCACTGCATTCATTTGTCAAAACGTCTCAATGGGTATTGCATTAATTCCTGAGCCTTGTTTTTCACCAGTTCTTTCAGTGCAGCTAGGAATTCTTCCCTGAGTGTCATAGGTACTTGATCATATGCTACCTCCTGAAATGGATGAATGTTAATCAATTCTTTTTGGTACAGTGACTCTGTGTATTCCTTCCATCTTCTTTTGATTCTTTCTGCATCCCTCAATTCGACAATTCAAAGCTTGAATTTTTCCTTCAGGTCTTTCAGCTTGACAAATGCCAAGCATGTTTTTCCCTTTTGGCTTTCTAATTCCAGATCTTTGCACACTGTATTACAATACTTTGTCTTCTCAAGCCACCATTTGAAATCTTCTATTGGTCTCTTTTATTTCATCATTTCTTCCATTACCTCTATGTTCAAGAGCAAGTTTCAGAGTCTGTTCTGACATCTATTTTGGTCTTTTCTTCCTTTCCTGTCTTTTTAATAACCTTTTGCTTTCTTCATGTATCATGTTCTTGATGGCACCCACAATTCATCTGGTTTTCGGTCATTGGTGTTCAATGCATCAAATCTATTCTTCAGACGGTCTCTAAATCCAGGTGGAATATAATCAAGGTCATATTTTGGCTCTTGTGGACTTGTTTTAATTTTCTTGAACTTCATGTGAACTTGCAATAGAAGCAATTGATAGTCCGTTCCACAGTCAGCTCTGAACTTGTTTTGACTGATGATATTAAGCTTCTCCATTGTCTCTTTCTACAGATGTAGTCAATATGATTCCTGTGTATTCTATCTGATGAGATTCACATGTTTAGTCACAATCTATGCTGTTGCAAAAAGTATTTCCAATGAATAAGTCATTGGTCTTGCAAAATTCTATCATGTGATCTCTGGCATCATTTCTATCACCACAACTGTATTTTCCAACTACCAGTGCTGCCTCTTTATTTTCATTTTTTGCATTCCAATCACCAGTAATTATCAATACATCTTGATTTCATGTTTGGTCAATTTCAAGCTGCAGAAGTAGGTAAAAATCATCAATCTTTGGCTTTAGTGGTTAGTGTTGTTGTTGTTGTTGTTGTTATGTGCCGTGGAGTCAGCCCTGACTCATAGCGACCCCTCCTTGGGTTTCCGAGGCAGTATCACTACGGAAGTAGGATTGCCCAACCTTCCTTCTGAGGAGTGGCTGGTGGGTTTGAACCGCCAGCCTTCTGGTTAGCAGTCAAGTGCTTTAGCCACTATGTTAGATTTGAATAATAGTAGTATTAACTGATCTTCTGTGTAGGCATGTGAATATTACCCTGTCACTGACAGCATTGTACTTCAGGATAGATCTTGAAATGTTATTTTTCACAATGAACGCAATGCCATTTCTCTTTAATTTTTTACTCCTGGCATAGTAGGCATGATTGTCTGATTCAAAATTGCCAATACCAGTCCATTTCACAAGGAGCTCTGGTGGCATAGTGCCTAAGGAAGTTGACTACCAACCAGAGGCCTCTCAGTTCAAACCCACCAGCCACTTCTCAGTAGGAAGACTTGGCAATCTACTTCCATAGAGATACCGCCTCAGAAACCCAAGGAAGTGTTGCTATGAGTAGAATCGACTCAACAGCAGTGAGGTTAATGCCTATGACAGTGATCTTTATTCATC
>NW_006923972.1:15608-17071 GCF_000298275.1 Orycteropus afer afer
TGGGTTTCTGAAGTAGATTGTCCAATCTCCCTTCCCAGGAGTGACTGGTGGGTTTGAACCGCCAGACTTCTGGTTAGCAGTCAAATGCCTTAGGCACTACACCACCAGAGCTCCCACATAAATATAATGTTTAATTACATCATTTATATAATATAAATTATAAGCTCATATGCTCTCCATGCTTGTGATCACTATCAAGCACTCAGCTTCACTCACTTGCTTTTCTACAATTGTCTCCTGGCTGACCTACTGTTCCCAAATATATGCCTCTCAAGAGTTTGCCACCTAGAGCACAGCTCTGATCCCACCATTTCTGACTTAACATGGTTCACTGATATGTACCCCTGATGACCACAGAGAGAACTGAAGTTATTCCACAAGGTCCTGAGACCCTTCCCTTCCCTGTAGTCTGGAAACATCTCTCTCGCCACTCTCTTCTTCATGGTCCACTATTCTTGTTGCTGTAGGCTCTGGCTCATTGTGACCTTGTATAGAACAGAAAGAAACATTGTCTAGTCCTGCACCATCTTCTTGGTTTTTGGTATGTTTTAGTCCATTGTTGCGACTATTGTGTCAATTCATCTCATTGAAAATTTCCCATTTTTGCTGACCCTCTACTTCGCTGAACATGATGTCTTTTTCTGGTTATTGGGCTCTCCTGATAACATGCCCAATCAAAGTAAACAAGAAGTCTCATCATCCTGCTTCTAAGGAGCATTAAGGTTGGATTTCTTCTGAGACTGATTTGTTCATTTTGGTAGTCCATGGTATATCCAGTATTCTTCATCAACACCAGAATTCAAACACATCAATTCTTCTGACTTCCTTTTTTGTTGCCCAGCTTTTGCACAGCCTCTCATTTCAGGAAGGTTGGGCAATCTACTTCAGTAGTGCTACTGCCTCGGAAATCCAAGGAGGGGTCTCTATGAGTTGAGGCCGATTCAACGGCACACAACAACAACATGAAATTAAAGAAGAAAAAGTAAAGATTTCTTTTTCATTAACCTGTAATAGAAATTTAGCATTTCTTCCATCATTATTGTGAAGAACAAATTACAATAGGATTAGCAGAAATGTGAATTTGTTACCAACAAAAGCCATCAACATTTCCATATGTGTTTTAAAATAGTTCTTGTGGACACCTAGGAATATCTTCACACACATCATTAATTCCAATCCCAATAACTATTCAGCCTGGGTACACTGCATGTGATGATGTCAGTTGCCTTCGAGTCAACTCCAACTTTTACTGACCCCATATATGCAGAGTAGAATTCCTCCAATAGGTTTTCAAGCCTGTGACCTTTCAGAAACTGATTGCCAGGCTGTTTTCCAAGGAGCCTATGAATAGGTTCAAACCTCTGACATTTCATCTAGCAGTAGGATTCCCATTGCATGTGACCACAGTCTTTCTATCTGTTGCTACTCATGTAAGGTAGCTGGCTAAGTCTTGGAAGTGGTAA
>NW_006923973.1:0-7176 GCF_000298275.1 Orycteropus afer afer
AACAACAACAACAACAACAACAACAACAAGTTATGCTTGTTTTTTATTGCTCTTTGTGAATGTGATATTGTCTTTCATTGTATTTTTTAACTGATTACTGTTTGATTATGGAAAAGTCTTGATCTTGAATGTTAATTTCATAACCTGTTACTTTACTAAGTTCTCTAGTTGTTTCTAAAAATGTTTTCAGTTGACCCTTCAAATTCCAGGAATACAATCCTAAACCAAACCAAACCAAACTCACTTGGATTTCCAAGGTGGTATCTCTATGGAAGTAGATTGCCCAATTTTCCTTCCTAGCATCCATAAAGTATGATCAATAGGCCTTCTTTGTATATTGTGTTTATCATTTTATTCTCTGCACTAATTGGACTTAGTAAGGCTTTTAAAACCACAATGAAGAAAGTGGTGCTAATGGCCACCTTTGCTTGTTCCTGACTCTAATGGGACTCCTTTTAGCATGCACCAGTAAGCATGGTACTGTGGGTTATATTGCAGGAAAAAAAAAATCCATCTATTACCATTTTACTAAAGATGGAAAAAAAAAAAAAAAAAAGCAAAAAGCAAAACCAGGAATGAATATTAGATTTCATCAAATATTATTTTGCTTTTTATTCCTTTATTTATTAACATATGAGTTCCATTTCCAGGTATTAAACCAACTGAAAAGTACTATACTATTATTTTTTCATGACTGCTGGATTCTACTTCCTAATATTTCACATGGAAATGTGTTTCAATATTCTTAAGAGCGCCTGAGTTGCAGATTTCTTTTTCTGAGCTTTCGCTGGCAGACTTTGGGGTAGGGATTTTGCTGCAACAGACTAATTAGTGTGAGAAAGAAATGAATTGACCCATGGAATCAGGGCTGCTGTTTCTTTGTTGGTACGTCTTTGACAGCTTTCTACACTTCTGTCCCTCTTGCTCTGCTTTCATTCTTTAGTTCTTCTTAAGCCATTTTTTTTTTTCATAGAAAACCATTCATTTGAAAAAAAATTAATTACACAGAATTGTAATGTAGTATTTTCTTATAATTCCTCTAATTTCTTTTTCTGTAGCTTATTTCCCCTCGTTATTCTAACTATATATTTGACTTCCTCCTTTTTCCATGCTTAGGTTAGCCAGGAGTTTTGTTGTTGTTTTAATTGTTGAAAACAGCTTTTTAAAATAAATAACTCTTGGATTTATTATAGTTCTGTTTTTAAATTAATTTCTTACTTTTGTCTTTTTAGCATATTTCCTCTGAATTCTGTAGTTTTTTCTTTTGTCAGTCTCAAATTAATACATAGTTAACTTATTTTTAGTCTTTCTGTTTGATGGTCAGTACCAAATGGCTCCCAGACTCAATTTTGTTTAGCCACACTCATAAGAACTACAAGCCATTTTCCCTCTCCCTCCCTGTCATATATACCTCTGCTCTCCCCTGTCAGGTATTAACCACCTTCCTTATAAGGTATTAACTCACCCTTATTTTAGGCAATAAAGCTTGCTAACCAGCAGCATCTTATCAGAACATACACAGGTGGTCTTGTAGGGCACTGGAAGGGGCCTCCTCCCTATCAGCCCCAGTGCCACTGAGTCTGAAGCCAGGCACCTAGCCCTCCTTCTCTGTCATGTAGGCCTCCGTCCCCAATTCCCCAAACTCAAGTATAAATATCCCCTCAAATTGAGAGGGGTTAGTGGTCATCCTGGATCCCAGAGCTGCTGGGCACTGAATATGCTAGCAACATTTGTAAGCCTACTTTCTATTTTAAATCCTTTCTTTCCTGATTCTCTTTGTTCTTATTCTAAACAAACTTTCACATCACTGCGTACACCTCCGGGGAAGTTTTTCTGATTCAACTCTCCTTACCTCCACAGGAGGAAGTTTAAACCTCCCTGGGAAACTCCTGTGACACTGTTTTAGGTCAAAGCTTTACATACAGTCTATAGGTTTGGGGATGTAACATTTTCATCATTTTATGACAGGGCTTCTAACCAGTTCAAATCAGTTCCATCATGACTGGTGAAGTGAAACTGTAATAGACTGGAATTGGATGATCCAGATTGATAACCAGATTGGAAAGAATTAACCATGGAAGCCCTGGAATGGGAGACTTGGAAGAGGTGTAACGAGCTTTCAGAAGCCCGATGCATGAGATTGGATTACTGGCAGGACTGTGGAGAATGACACACATTAAAACTGGTTGATTGGCCACCATCTTTGAAGGAGTCACCCCTGTTTCCAACTCTGCTCAAAATTTGGCAGGCAAGAGATTTGGTCGTTATGCAATGCATACCACTGCCTTGTTTTCTAAGAGGGAGACTAAGTTTCTGGTAGGGCTTAAACCCATAATTTTTCCCATTCCAGTTATTGTTCCAATTAAAAATTGGGACCTGTTCTAGTTTTACTTCCTTGGCCATCACTGAACCAGGAAGAACTGGTTAGAAGTCCTGTTGCTGGCTAATTTGAAAAGGAAGGTTTCTCCTCTTTGTTTCTTTATCATGGTTTTATTTACACACATTAAAACTAACCACTTTTACTTGTATCAAAGACTCACTGTCATTGACTCAATTCTGACTCATAGTGACCCTATAGAACTTCCCCATAGGTTTTTTTTTTGAAACGTGTACATTTAGTTTCACTCCCCATTTACCATCCCCCACCCTAACCCAGTCTCCTTCCCTCCCTGCCCAGTAACCCCCTCTCCCCCTGTGCCTCTCAGTTATGCACTCCTGTGTGTCCTGCATTTCCTCCATGTGAATGTTGCCCTTCTGATGCCCCGTGGTCAATTGCTCCAAGGGATGCATTTCCAGAGAGTATGTGGGTGTGTCACCCTCTGTTGAGTGGTCTGCAGTACATCTTGTTTACTATCGAGCTGAGAGCCAGCCCATGAGAGTGAGCTTTATTCCAGGCCCAGAATATATCCTAGGGCCATAGTATTGAGGGTCTCACCAGATTCCATCCAACCAGTAATTCTGGTCATTATTGAATTTTTGGATTTTGTTCCATGTTTTTCCTCCCATTCTATCCAGGACCTCCAGATTTGATCCTTTCCTGAGTGGATGGCACTGGTAGCCAGGCACCATCTAGTTCTTCTGGTCTTGAGGGCCATCATGTCCTAGGGCTGATTGCTTCTAAATGGCCCCCGCTTTTTTTTTACACTCTTCTTCACTTTCAATGATAGGAGATTATTAGCTGCATCTTAGAAGGCCACTTGAAAGCTTTTAAGACCGCAGTCACTAATCACCAATGTAGGATGAGGAAGAAGACTTTTATGTATTTTGTTATGCCAGTTGAGTCTGGTGTCCCCCAGTACTATGGTCCTGAGTCGGTAGATCTGTTGGATCTCTCTCCCATAGTATCTGAGTGTCTATGAGGGATTACTCTGTGTCTGTCTTCTGTTGTTTCTGTAAGGACTGCAGGTATTTTGTATCACTGGTATCTGTGCAATATTAGCCTCCACTGAATCTATCCTTGCTATAGTCTGAAATTGTTCAAACAAGCAACCAAGGTGCATTGGAATGTGAAAGTGTGAAATAAGAAGGAACAGTAGTTGGAAAATACAACCTTGGTGATAGAAATGATGGCAGAAATCGCCAATAGAATTCTGCAAGACCAATGACTTATTCACTGGAAACATCTTTTTTTTTCAATAACACAAATGACAGCTATACATATGGACCTCATAGGGTAGAATACACAGCAATCAAATTGACTACACCTGGAAACAGATGACGGAGAAGGTCAATATCATCAGTTATAATAAGGCCCTGGGCTGACTGTGCAACAGATCATCAATTGCTCATATACAAGTTCAAATTGAAGCTGGAGAAAATCAAAACGAGTCCATGAGAGCAGAAGTACAAACTTGAGTATGTACCAACTGAATTTGGAGATGGGAGCTCTGGTAGCATAGTGGCTATGGCACTTGACTGCTAACCAGAAGGCTGGTGGTTCAAGTCCACCAGCCACTCCTCGGAAGGAAGATGGGGCAATCCTACTTCCGTAGTGATACTGCCTCGGAAACCCAAGGAGGGGTCGCTATGAGTCGGGTCTGACTCGACGGCAAACAACAACAACAACTCATGAATAGATCTAATTGAACACTAGTGACCAAAGATAAGACAAGTTGTGGGATGACATAAAGGACATCATACATGAAGAAAGCAAAAGGTCATTAAGAAGACAGAAAAGAAAGGACAAAAATGAATGTCAGAAGAGATTCTGAAACTTGATTTTAAGCAGAGTAGCTAAAAAAAATGGAAGAAATGAAGTAAAAGTGCTGAATAGAAGATTTCAAAGGGCAGCTTGATAAGACAAGATAAAGTATTATAATGAAATCTATAAAAACCTGGAGCTAGAAAACTAAAAGGGAAGAACACACTTGGCATTTCTCAAGATGAAAGAACTGAAGAAAAATTGAATCCTTGAGTTGCAATATTGAAGGATTCTATGGACAAAAATTAAATGATGCAGGAAGCACCCATTGAAGAGGAGCAATTGAGAAACAGACTGTGGATGCAGCCCAATTATATGGTGCAAAACAATTAATGGCTTTCAATTATATTCAAGAATCTTGGTACCAATACTTGTTGACATCCACTCAACTCCAACTCATGGTGACCCACGTGTGCTAATGTGCTCCACAGGGCTTTCGATGGCTGGTTTTTCTTCCTAGGTGTCTCTGGGTGGACTTGAACTTCCAGCCTTTCAGTTAGCAGCTAAGTATGTTAACCATTTCCACCACCCAGGAGCTCCAAGAATCCTGGCAGCAGGCAACATTTAGGCATCTAGGACAACAGCTTGAATCAAACCATGAATCTGACCAGTCAAGGTAGCATGGCTGGTGTCTTAGTCATCCAGTGCTGCTATATCAGAAATATCACAGTCAACACCCATGGAAGCAGCAGTCAAGAAATTAAATGACAGATTGTATTGCGCAAATCTGGTGCAAAAGACCTCTTTAAAGTGTTTAAAACCAAAGCTGTCACTTTGAGGACTAAGCTTCATCTGACCCAAGCCATGGTATTTTCAATAGCTTCAAATGCATGTGAGAGCTAGACAATGAATAAGGAAGACCAAAGAATTGATGCTTCTGAATTGTGGTGTTGGTGAAGAATATTGAAGGTACCATGCACTGCTAGAAGAACAAACAAATCTGTCTTGGAGGAAGTACAGTCAGAATATACTTTAGAAGTGAGAATGGCCAGATTTTGTCTCTCATAGTTTGGTCATGTTGTCAGAAGGGACCAGTCCCTGGAGAAGGATACCATGCTTCATCATTGAAATGTTTTGCCCCTGTGCAGGTACACCTGGAGGATACACTTTCCAAATGGAATTGTTTGAATAAACAGTATTGTACATCATAAATTTTAATAAATATTGCCTTCTCACTGCCTCCAAAAGGCTCTATCAAATATACTCCCACCAACAGTATGGAGAATACATTTCTCCTTATAGTTTCCACAAAATATGTCAATATTTTTTAATTTTTTGATGAGTAAAGAATTATATCTAATGGTTTTAGTATGAGTTTTATTTTGTTTTGAAGCTGAATATTTTTCATTTTTTAATGTTAATTTGCATTTCTTATGTTAAATTGCCTGTTCATATTTTTTGCTTATTTTTTACTTTGATCTGCTTATCTTCTTCTTACTGATTTATAATTTGTGAATAACCCACTTTCTGTTTTATGTGTTAAAAATATTTTCTCCTGCCATCTTTTACTTTAAAGAAGTATTTGATTAGCAGAGTTTGTTTTTCTTTTAAGCACTTCCTTTCCAAATAACCTGTATACTTTTAAGAAGATGGAATATTAAGTGCAAACACTTTCAGATATCTTTCCTTATGTAACACAAATATATCTATAAAAAAATTAAAATTGGACATTTTATCAGCATTGCTTTTTTCCTTCTTCAAGATAGTATGCTGTTTGCTGGATATTGAGTCTAATGGATCAGCCACATATCTGGGTCTATAGAAACTAACAATACATATAATTTTCACAATACACAGTGTTGCCAAAGGCATAAAATCTCC
The DNA here is from genome assembly GCF_000298275.1 of Orycteropus afer afer. Lineage (NCBI taxonomy): Eukaryota > Metazoa > Chordata > Mammalia > Tubulidentata > Orycteropodidae > Orycteropus > Orycteropus afer. The sequence goes on from NW_006923973.1 coordinate 6,023, forward strand.
ATGCCATGTATGAGTCTGCCCATTTCCTCTCAGTATCAGCTTGAGGCAATATGCTTCTAAACCACTTATAAGTTTACAGATGAATTCACTATAATAATAATAATTGTGTTAAAATAAATATAACCAAAAATGAAACTCACTGCCATCAAGTTGGTTCTTAATCATAGTGGCCCCTCCTTGGGTTTCCAAGGTGATATCTCTATGGAAGAAGATTCCCCAGTTTTCCTTCCAAGGAGTGGCTGGTAGGTTTGAACTGCCCACTTTCTGGTTATCAGTCAAATGCCTTAGGCACTAGGCCACCAGAGCTCCTAAGATAAATATACTAAATATACTAGGCAGTAATAAGAACCTGTTTTCTAAAGACATACGAAAAATGGAGGATACTGCAAATCATGTGGCCTTGAAAAGAGCATCTTGATCTCAGTTAGGAACCCAAGGCCCCGGGTGTAGGGCAGTGGGAACAGAAGGGTTGTGGGTGAAAGTTGGCACAAATCTGGAAGAGATCCTGGATTGCCCATCACCAGCTCTGGGCTGGATCAAAGACTACTGTGCCTGGGGTTCAAAAAATTCCTTACAGTCTTGCCTCAATTCCACTCATGACCATCCAGATGGTGGCTCTTCTGTATTTTCACTTTGAAGCTCATCCACAAAGGGATGGCAGTGAACCACTTCTTTTCCATTTTTGTTTTCCTTTCAATAACCCCAGAATCTTTCAGCCTAGTTTTAACTCATTCTTCCTGTTGAGAGCTCTTTTCACGTGACTGGGTCCAGAGAGGAGTATTTAATAATCTCTTCTTAGGAAGAGCTGGAAGGAGAGTTTCCATCTTTCTCTACCCAGTGTTCTCTCTTTCAGAGGGAGCAGCCATCAGTGTTTTATAGGTTTTCACTTACAGATTCATACATATTTTGTTACGTTTTTAATTAAGTCTTTCGTTTCTTCTTTTTTGGTGCTACTGTAAGTGAGACACCAAAGCCAAAGATGAGGAAATTGAAGATTTTTATCTGCAGTCTGAAATTGACTGAACTTGCAATCAGGATGTGTTAATTATCACTGGTTACTGGAATGCAAAAGTTGGAAACAAAGAAGAATCACCGGTAGTTGGAAAATTTGGCCTTGGTGACAGAAATAATGCTAGAACTTGCATGGTAGAATT
>NW_006923973.1:9256-13378 GCF_000298275.1 Orycteropus afer afer
CCTGGAGAAGGATGTCATGCTTGGTAAGGTGGAGGGTCGATGAAAGAGGGGAAGGCCTTCGATGAGATGGATTGACATGGTGGCTGCGACAGTGGGCTCAAGTATAGCAAGGATCATGGAGCTACTGCAGGATCAGGTGGTGTTTCGTTCTGCTGTGCATGGGGTTGCTATGAGTCAGAGGCGACTTGACAGCACTTAACAACAACAACAACAACAATGTAAATGAGACCAAATTCTACACCCCACTCCACCCCAGAACTAATAAGTGAGCATAGCAAAGTCTCAGATACAAGGTCAGTATTTAAAAGTCAGCTGTGGTTGTTGCTTGCCTTCCTACTTACGAGCAATGAATAATTGGAATTTGAAATTAAAAACAATAACAATTATATGGATAGACCACATTATCTTTATTCATTTGTCAAATAATGGACATTTGTGTTCTTTCCACCTTTAGGCCATTGTGAATAATGATGCTATGAACATTGTATGGCCATGTGTTTTTATTTTTCTTGGATATAGGAGCTCTGGTGGCATAATGCCTAAGGCATTTGACTGCCAGCCAGAAGGCTGGCGGTTCAAACCCACCAGTCACTCCTCAAAAGGAAGGTTGGTTTGGGCAATCTACTTTCGTAGTGATACTGCCTCAGAAACCAAAGGAGGCATTGCTATGAGTCAGATCTGACTCCATGGCAGTGAGTTTGGTTTTTGGTTTTTTATATAGCTGGGAGTAGAATTTCTAGGTCAAATGGTAATTCTATATTTAACATTCTGAGGAACTGGTAAACTGTTTTCCAAAGTGATGCATCATTTCACATTTCCATTATAATGCATGAGGGCTCTAATGTATCCATATTTTAGCCAATGTTTATCCTTTCCACCACTTGTCTATTATTTTGTTGTATTTTGGTGGCTTGCATGTTGCTATGAGTCTAGAGGCTATGCCACCACTATTTCAAATACCAGCAGGGTCACCCATGGTGAATGGGTTTCAGCAGAGCTTCCAGACTCGGAAGAAGGAAGGGGCCATCCACTTGTCAAAGAATTGGCCACTGGAAACCTTATGAACAGCAGTGAAACACTGTCTGATATATTACTGGAAAACTTTATGAATAGCTCTGAAACATTGTTTAATATAGTGCCAGAAGAGGAGCCCCTCAGGTTAGAAGGCACTCAAAATACAACTGGGGAAGAGCTGCCTCCTAGTAGAGTTGACCTTAGTGATGTGGACGGAGTACAGCTTTCAGGACCTCTATTGGCTGATGCAGCATGACTCAAAATGAGAAGAAACAGGTGCGAACATCCATTAATAATTGGAACATGGAATATATGAAGTATGAATCTAGGAAAATTGGACATTGTCAAAAATGAGGTAGAATGCATGAACGATTGATATTCTAGGCATTAGTGAGCTGAAATGGACTGCTTTGGGACATTTTAAATCAGACAACCGTATAATCTACTATGGTGGGAATGGCAAATTGAAGAGGAATGGCACAGTGTTCATCATCACAAAGAATGTTTTAAGATCTATCCTGAGGTACAGTACTGTCAGTGTCACAATGAAAAAAAAAAATGGTTGCAGCAGTACATTGGCCAAGAACTTCTGTAATGCAGGCTGGATTCAGAAGAGGACATGGAACAAGGGATATCATTGCTAATGTCAGATGGATCTTGGCTGAAAGCAGAGAATACCAGAAAGATGTTTACTTGTGTTTTATCAACTGTGCAAAATCATTCGATTGTGTGGATCCTAACAAATTATGGATAACATTGGGAAGAATGGGAATTACAGAACTCTTAATTGTGCTTATGAGGAACCTGTACATAGACCAAGGGACTGCTGTTTAAACAGAACAAGGGAATACTTCATGGTTTAAAATCAGGAAGGGAGTGTGTCAGGGTTGTATCCTTTCACCATATAGTCAATCTGTATGCTGGGCAAGTAATCGGAGAAACTGGACTATATGAAGAAGAACGTGGCATCAGGATTGGAAGAAGATGCATTAACAACCTGCAATATTCAGATGATACAATTTTGCCTGCTGAAAGTGAGGATGAACTTGAAGCACTTGCTGATGAAGATTAAAGAACAGAGTCTGCAGTATGGATTACATCTCAATATAAAGAAAATGAAAATCCTCACAACTGGACCAGTAAACGGCACCATTAAAAATGGAGAAAAGACTGAAGTTGTCTAATATTTCACAATACTTGGTTCCACAGTCAACACCCATGAAAGGAGCAGTCAACACATCAGACAACTTATTGCACTGGGAAAATCTGCTGCAAAAGACATCTTTCAAGTGATGAAGAGCAAAGATGTCTCTTTGAAGGCTAAGGTGTGCCTAACCTAACCCAGGCCAGGCACCCACATGCAGGAGGGACAGGAGGAGCCGGGGCTGAGACAGAGCTGCGGGAACCCAGGTAAGAGTGGGCAGACAGGCCACACACCCAAGAGGCAGGAAGAGGGGGAAAAGCCAGGACCAAGACAGAGCCATGGGATCCAGATAAGAGGAGAGTGGAGAGCTTTCGAACAGCTAAGGAAGACAAACTTGTCTGTCAGTTTGTCATACTGTGGTGGCTTGTGAGTAGCTGTGAAGCTTGAGGCTGTGCCACCTGTATCTCAAATGCCAGCAGGGTTGAACATGGTGCACAAGTTTCAATGCAGCTTACAGGCTGAGACAGACTAGGAAGAAGGATGGGGACCATCCACTTCTCAAAAAATTGGCCAGGGAAAACCTTATGAATAGCAGAAAAACACTGTCGTATACATTGCTGGGCAACTTTATGAATAGCCCTGAAACATAGGCTGGTACAGTGCAGGAAGACCAGGCCTTTAGGTTGGAAGGCATCAAAATATGACTGGGAAAGAGCTGCCTCATCTGAGTAGAACCAACCTTAATGATATGGATAAAATAAAGCTTTTGGGATCTCCATTTGCTGACGTGGCACAATTCAATTTGAGGAGAAACAGCTGCAAGCATCCACTAATAATTGGTACGTGGAATGTATGAAGTATGAATCTCGGAAAATTGAAGTTGTCAAAAATGAAATGAAATGCATAAAGATGGATATCCTAGGCATTAGTGAGCTGAAATGGACCAGTTTTGGCTATTTTGAATCAGATGATCATATGATCTACTATGCTGGGAATAACAGTTTGAAGAGGAATGGTGTGGCATTCATCATCACAAAGTATGTTTCAAGATCTGTCCTGAAGTAAAATGCTGTCAGTGATAGGATAATATCCATACACCTACAAGGAAGACCAGTTAATACTACGATTATTGAAATTTACACACCAACCACCAAATCCAAAGATGAAGAAATTGAAGATTTTTAATCAACTTCTGCAGTTTGAAATTGATCAAACATGCAATCAGGATGTGTTAATTATCACTGATGACTGAAATGCAAAAGTTGGAAACAAAGAAGAATCACCGGTAGTTGGAAAATTTGGCTTTGGTGACAGAAATAATGCTGGAGACTGCATAATAGAATTTTGTAAGACCAATGACTTACTCATTGTAAATACCTTTTTTCAACAGCATGAACGGTGGCTATACACATGGATATCACCAGATGGGAGTACACAGGAATCAGATTGAGTACATCTGTGGCAGGAGACAATGGAAAAACTCAGTATCTTTAGCCAAAACAAGGCCAGGAACAGAGTATGGAACAGATCATCAACTGCTCATATGCAAATTCAACTTGAAGTTGAAGACAATTAAAACAAGTCCAAGAGAGCCACAATATGATCTTGAATATATCCCTTCTGAATTTAGAAACCATCTAAAGAATAGATTGATGCATTGAACACCAATGACCAGAAACCAGAATAATTATGGGATGACATCAAGAACATCATCCATGAAGAAAGGAAGAGGTCATTAAAAAGATGAGAAAGGAAGAAAACACCAAAATGAATGTCAGAAGAGACTCTGAAAATTTCCCTTGAAAGGAGAGTAGCTAAAGCAAATGGAAGAAATGACAAGATAAAAGAGCTCAACAGAAGATTCAAAGAGCAGCTTGAGCAGACAAAGCCAATTACTATAAAGAAATGTGCAAAGACCTGGAGTTAGAAAACCAAAAGGGAAGAACACACTCAGCATTTCTCAA
>NW_006923973.1:13823-14930 GCF_000298275.1 Orycteropus afer afer
GATCCCACAGAATGTGGAAATTATCGAACAATATCATTAATATTGCATGCAAGTAAAATCTTACTGAAGATAATTCAAAAACAGTTGCAGCAATATGTTGACAGAGAACTTCCAGAAATGCAAGCTGGATTCAGAAGAGGATGTGGAACAAGGGTGTCCTGGTTACCTAGTGCCACTCTGACAGTAATATACCACAAATGGGATGGCCTTTACAAACAGGAGTTTATTCTCATGTAGTTTGGGAGGCTAGAAGTCCAAGTTCAAAGTGCCAGGCTCTAGTGGCTGGGTGAAAGCCCCTTGACCTTGGGCTTCAGCCCTGCCTCTTGCTCCCAGCCCACTGAAGCTAGAGGCATCTCTGCATTCAGGCAGCTTGTTAGCTGCTGAGGCTAACAATCCCAAGGTCTATAAATAAAATGGCACAGTCCCAGTGTTACCAAACCACATGACAGGCCATTAATTCGAGTCCATTGTAAGTCCCAAGGGCGACATAGCATGGCAGGCTGCTAAACAACGACACGGCTACATGCAGGGTCCAAGCGTGCCATAGGCTAGAGACCATTACCAAAGCTTCTTCTTATACACAGGAAGCAGACCACATACCCAAAGCAGCTACTCACCTGCTCCAATACATTCCACCATGGAGTTAATTACCAATCTCACCATGGGAAAATAACTACATTCAGCTGCCCAGCCACTCAACCAGGTCTACCCAAGTTGACACACAAACATAACCACCACAGAGGGATATCATTGCTGATGTCAGATGGATCGTGGCTCAAAGCAAAGAATACCAGAAAGATGTTTTATTGACTGTGCAAAAGCATTTGATTGTTTGGATCATAATAAATTATGGGTAACGAGAAGAATGGGAATTCCAGAACACTTAATTGTACTTATGAGGAACCTGTACATAGACCAACATGCTGTCGTTTGAATGGAACAAGAGACACTGCATAGTTTACAATCAAGAAGGGAGTGTGCAGCATTGTATCTTTTTACCATACTTATTCGATCTATATGCTGAGCAAATAATCTGAGAAGCTGGACGATACGAAGAAGAATGTGGCATCAGGATTGGAGGAAGAATCATTAACAACCTGTGATACG
>NW_006923973.1:15510-17108 GCF_000298275.1 Orycteropus afer afer
TATAAATAAGAAAGACCAAAGAAGAGTTGATGCTTTTGAGATGTGGTGCTGGCAAAGAATGCTAAGAGTACCATGGACTGCTAAAAGATCTAATTAATCTGTCCTGGAGAAAGTGCTGCCTGGATGCTCCTTGGAGGCAAGAATGGCCAGACTTCGTCTCACGTATTTTGGTCATGTTGTCAGAAGGGACCATTCCCTGGAGAAGGATGTCATGCTTGGTAAAGTGGATGGTTGATGAAGGAGGGGTAGGCCCTCAATGAGATGGATTGACACAGTGGCTGCAACAATGGCACAAATATAGCAAGGATTGTGGAGCTGGTGTGGGACTGGGCAGTGTTTTGTTCTGCTGTGCATAGGGTCTCCATGAGTTGGAAATAACTTGACGCCACCTGGCAACAACAACCCAAGCCATGGTATTTTCAGTCTCCTTATATGCATGTGAGAGCTAGACAATTAATAAGGATGAATGAAGAAGAGTTGATAATTTTGAGTTGTGGTGTTCAGTGAAGAATACTGAAAGTATCATGGACTGCCAAAAGAACAAACAAATCTGTCCTGGAGGAAGGGCAGTCGGAATGCTGTTTGGAAGCGAGAATGGCCAGATTCCGTCTCATCTACTTTGGTCATGTTGTCAGAAGGGACCATTCCCTGGAGAAGGATATCATGCTTGGTGGAGGGTCACCAAAAAAGGGGAAGGCCCTCAATGAGGTGGATTGACACAGTGGCTGTAATGATGGGCTCAGGTATAGCAAGGATTGTGGGGCTGGCACAGGAGTGGGCAGTGTTTCGTTTTGTTATACACAGGGTCGCTATGAGTCAGAGCTGACTTGTCAGCACTTAACAACAACATTATCATTTTTTTTTAAGCCATCCTAGTGGGTATGAAGGAGCTCTGGTGGTGTAGTGCCTAAGGCATTTGACTGCTAACTAGAAGGCTAGTGGTTCAAACCCACCAGCCACTCCTTGGAGCCCTGGTGGCTCAATAGTTAAGTGCTTAGCTGCTAACTGAGTTGGGAGTTCTAACCCATTCAGTGGCTTTGTGGGAAAAAGACCTGAATTGTTTTCTTAAAAATTGCAGCCCAAACAACTCAGAAAAGGAAGGTGAGAGTTGTTAAATTTGAAGAAAGTATTCTAGGTTTTGCTGTATATACTCTCAACAATAACAACAAAATAAGTAGAATTATATTTTAAAACTACAGCTAATAAAACCCTATGGGGAAATTCTACACTGTCATATGGGGTCTCTATGATTAAAGATGACTAGATTTGCTAACAGCTTGATAGGATGTGAGATAAAGAGAAGAGTCAAGGATGACTTCAAGGTGTTTGGGGAGAGCCAAATCTGCAATAGAGTTACCCTTTACTTAAATGGGAGGACTGTGGAAGAAGTATTTTGGGAAAGTTAAAAAGTTTGGCTTTGAACATATAAAGTTTTATATGCCCTTTAGCCTTAGTCAAGGAGGCAACTAGGTATAAGAGTCGAGAGTTTAGGGGAGCTGTTGTGTTTCACATAAATTTTGGTATATATTAGCCTATAGATGGAATTCTATATCACCTATACTATATTTTTAGGTGCTCTGGTGGTATAGTGCCTAAGG
>NW_006923974.1:0-1638 GCF_000298275.1 Orycteropus afer afer
TATTTCTGACAATTTAGTATTAATCTTCTGGATTTCTATCTGTAGATTTAGAATCATTTCTAATTTTTCATTTATTTTGTTGTTTTGTTCTTGTATTTTCGTCCAAAATTCTTCTAGGGTTTTTTTCTGTTTTCTTTGGTCTGTCTCTCAATCCTTTGAAGATACCTAAATATAATTCTTTTGAATCTCTTATCAGAGAGTTCCAGTGCTGCTTCTTCCTCAGGGATGTGTTGTGGGTCTACATCCTGCTCCCTTGTTTCTACCACTTTATCCTGCTTCTTTGTGTGGAGTGTGATGGTCTGTTGTGTCCAAGGCATCGTGGCGTTGTTTTATTTAGATCTCTGTTAAGTGTTTGTGAAGAGCAGCCAAGGGTGTTTCAGGCTCTTCTTGGTGGTTTTTCATTGTTAGCCTGGTGGTGGAGAAGGAGGTGCTGGCTCTCGCTCAGTAAGTGAAGTTGCAGGAGGTGTGGGTGTCATTGTGTCTTATGGAGACTGTGTTGTCTCCCACTCAGTTAGACACAAATTACAATTGAATAACCATCAAAAAACTAAAAGCACATGGACAAAAAACACACCATGTAACCACACAGGAACATTAACCAAAAAAAGAAAAAAAGGGAAAAGGAAGAAGAAAAAACAAGAAAACCTGCAATATCTGGGGATAGGGCCCTAAGAGAGAAAAAGTAGAGAAGGAGAATAATGAAGGAAAAAAAAAATAGGAAAAATGCAAAAATAAAAACAAAGAATGGTGTTAACCACAAGAAAAAATGGGGAGAAAAAAAAAAACACTTAAGTTAGAAAATAATAATAATTTCAACCAGGGACAAGGAAAAGAAAAAAAATGCTGAAAAGTGGGACCTGAGAGGGGAAGATTAAGAAGCATAGTAAAAAGGACAAAAGTATTAATAATAATAGTTGTTTTAAAAGAGACAAATACAAGCAACTAATTACCAGAAAAAAGAAAGTGAAAAAGAGAAAGAAAAAAGTCGTTGGAGGACAGGGCAGGGCACCCAAGCTCCGTCTGAGCACACAGACTGTGATGGAGTTCCTGTGGGCCCAAAAGGTAGACTGGAAGTGGGGGATGGCCGCACCTCCGATCATCAAGCGTGTGTGGGGTATAAGAGTAACAAGAGGAATGTGGTACCTTTTTCAGTCTTGCAGTTCCGGAGTGTCCTTGGGGTTGCTGGAAAGCAGAATGTGTTCTTAAGCCCCAGGAATCTGCAAGAGGGCTGTCTCTTTAAATATCCAAAATAATCCAGCTGCTTTTAAATCTTCAAAATGGTGGCATCCTCCAGACTGGCAAAAGTCCACAGCTCAGCCCACCTTTCTCTTCACATTCTCTGTTTATTCCCCAGCCACCAGAGAAGTCCTCTGTGTAGTCCCTGGCTAGCAGGGCTGATTTTTAGGTTAATTCTTAGGTCCCACCACCACTCGGGAATCTCCAAGCTGTCTGTGCCGTCAGGATCGCTCAGGATTGCTGCCAGACTGCAGCTCCATATGTCTCCTTTTTTGTTATTTTCACACAAATTCTTCTGCTAGTGGGGTTTAGTCCACTTCTATATCCTTCCCTTCAAGGTTCAGGGGTCCAAGATTATCTTCTGTGTCTGTGTTAATTGTTTTCCCTTTTCTTTGTTGAAGA
>NW_006923974.1:2802-10126 GCF_000298275.1 Orycteropus afer afer
CAGAGGGCTCCCTTTAGCATCTCTTGTAAGGTTGGTCTGGTTTTAACAAATTCCCTTCATTTTGCTTATCTGGAAATGTCCTAATTTCACCATCATATTTGAGGGACAATTTTGCTGGATACATAACTCTTGGTTGGAAATTTTTCTCTTTCAGGATTTTATATATACCATCCCATTGTCTTCTCACCTGCATGGTTTCTGCCAAGAAATCTGAGCTTAGTCTTATTGATTGCCCCTTGTAGGTAAATTTTTGTTTTTCCCATGCTGCTCTCATGATTCTCTCTTTGTCGTTGGTTTTGGTAAGTTTGATGATATGTCTGGGTGATTTTCTTTTGGGGTTTATCCTGTTTGAGGTTCGTTGGACTTCCTCAATGCATATATTCTTATCTTTCATCATACCAGGAAAATTCTCTTCCAACAAATCTTCAACAATTTTCTGTGTGGTTTTATTTCTCTCTTCCTGTTCTTGAATTCCGATTACATGTAGGTTATTCCTTTTGATAGTATCCCACATGAACCTTAGGCTTTCTTCATTTTGTTTTGATTTTTTTTCTGATTTATCCCTTTCCAAAGAAGTGTTCAGGTATTTGCCTTCAATCTCTCTAATTCTGTCTTCCATTGATTCAATTCCACTCCTTTGCCCATTCAATGTCTTACCTATTTCTAAAAATTTAGTATTAATCTTCTGGATTTCTGTGTGTAGATTTTGTATCATTTCTAATTTTTCATTTATTTTGTCATTTTATTCTTGTATTGTCTTTTGAAACTGTTCTAGGGTTTTCTCTGTGTTTTCCTTGATCTCTCAGTTCATTGAAAATACCTAAATATAATTATTATGAATTCCTTATCAGGGAGTTCCAATGCTGCATCTTCCTCAGGGATGTGTTTTGGGTCTGTAGCCTGGTCCCTTGTTTCTCCTGCTTTATCTTGCTTCTTTCTGTGGACTGTGGTACTCTGTTGTCTCTGAGGCATTTTTGTGTTCATATTTAATTGGTGATGTATGTTGGAGTGACTTGCCATGATTTTAGTTTTCTTTGTATGTTATCTATGCAAGCTGGTACTGCACTCATCTATTCACTAGTTGACAGCACTTATACAGTCACCACCTGTCTCCTTTTCTTTTGTCAGCCTCTCATATGTCTCTGCCGACCTTGGCAAACAGAGCCTATTCTTAGGTCTCTGGAATCTGAATGAGAATGCTATCTCTTTAAAATCCAAAATCGTTGCCACCTGTAAAGATTCAAAATGGCTGCACCCTCAGTCATTTAAATATCCAAAATGGCCAATGCTTGTAAACTTTCAAAATGGCTGTGCCTTGGTCCCTTTAAATATCCAAAATGGTTGTCACTTGTAAACATTCAAAATGGCTGTGTCCTCAGTCACTTTAAATATCCAAACTGGCTGTCACTTGTAAATATTCAATATAGCTGTGCCTTGGTCACTTTAAATATCCAAAATGGCCACCACTTGTAAACATTCAAAATGGTTGCCCCCTCAGTCACTTTAAATATCCAAAATGGCTGCTGCGTGTAAACAATCAAAATTGATGCACACTCTGGGCAGCAGAAAGTCCATAGCTCAGGTGGTCTCCTTCCTTGCTATTTCTCTTCCTAGTCATAGGCCACCAGCACAGTTGCCCCTGCAGCCCTTGGTGACCAGGGCTGATCTTTACATCAATTCTCAGGTCCTAACACCACGTGGAAATATTCAGGCTGTTGGTCCCGTCAGAGTAGCTGACAGTCCGCAGCTCCAATCATCTCTGTACTCACAGTTTTCATTCCGGTTTTTCTACAAGTTGGTGCCTAAGCCACTTATGTATAGTTCCTTGCAAAGCTCAGGGCTCCAGGATTATCTTCCCTATCTCCGTCAAATGGTTTTTCTTTTCTTTGTTGAAGAGGGTCTGTGTCGCTTGTCTGCCTATTCCTCCATCTTACTGGAAGTCCTTAACCATAATTATTAAACTAACTAAACTCACTGTTGTCAAGTCGAATCCAACTCATAGTGACCCCTCCTTGGGTTTCCAAGGCAATATCACTATGGAAGTAGATTGCCCAACCTTCCTTCTGATGAGTGGCTGGTAGGTTTTAACCACCAGCCTTCTGGTTAGCAGTCAGATGCTGTAGGTACTATTATTTCTTTGTGATGAAACTTTGACTTACTTTAGTAATCCCAGGTTAAGTTCAGCACATTTTGAATTGCTCTACTTTCTCACATTTGAAAGTTTCTATCAAGGTTGTTCAAAAATAGGAAAAGGAGCAAAGCAAGCTATGTAGTGGTAAATATGGACTTATGAATCTGAACAAAGGTAGTGATTTGGCTGGAAATCTAGCACATATGTGTATAGAACTTGTCTGAATTTGCATACCCATTGTAGAGAACTTGCAATGTTGTGAGTGGGGAGGTGTTTCCTTTTGGTACTGATGATACCACCTATTTTAAGTTTGACCTAAAGATGGCTTGTGGGTATCTTGGATGGTCTTTTAGGTCCAGCCCTAGGAAGTGAGACTTACATAGGAGGGCCAGAAAACAAATAGAATTTAACATTTACAGGTCCCTGAGAGGAAACTACAGCAGGCCTTAACACAGAGTGATATGGGGCTATACCTGGGGACAAGGTTGAATTGTAGGAGAAAGCTTATATATGGCAAGCAAAGTGGGATCTTGGGGTTTATTGGTGAGTTTAAAAGTTTTTAGTGTATTAATGTGGGAAAAGGAAGAAATTTTTATCCTGATAAACCATATGGAATACAGAGATAAGGAGTAACTACAGCCTTCTTTGAGAGACTGCATTACAACATGGTAATGAGTTCATATCACAGGTGACCTTATGAGACTTCCCTGATATGGCCAGTTAGAGCACACAGCTATTGGGAGGTTGTATGACAAAAGAGCCATGTCAGAAACTGGCTGAAAGGACAACTAACCAAAAAAACCAAACTTACTGCCATCGAGTCGGATCTGACTAATAGTGACCCCTCCTTGGGTTTCCAAGGTGGTGTCACTACAGAAGTAGATTGCCCAATCTTTCTTCCAAGGAATGGCTGATGGATTTGAACCACCAGCCTTTTGGTTAGCAGCCAAATGCCTAAGGAATCAATGGGTGTTAAGACAGCAAACTATGTAGGCTGTAAACTAGCCTTATGACATCTTCCCAAAATAGAGGTCACTATTTAAAATAGAGAATAGCACAAGCTTGTATTCCTGTGCGTCCCATGAAGAGATATCATAGTAATGTCTTGAAGGAACAATCATTTAACAGTCCATTGCCATTTTCAAATGCATAAATTCTTCTTTGAAGGTAGCATTAAGTAGAAGTCTTTTCATGGCTCATTTTTCTCATGTATAATATGGAGAAAAAAATTGTATGTACCTCAAAGAGTTGTTGCAAAACAATGCAGTGCACTGCCATCAGGTTAGATCTGACTCATAATGACCCCTCCTTGGGTTTCTGAGGTGGTATCACTACGAAAGTAGATTGCTCAACCTTCTTTCTGAGAGTGGCTGGTGGGTTTGAACTGCCAGCCTTCTGGTTAGCAATCACATGCTTTAGGCACTAAGCCATCAGAGCTCCTCAAAGAGTTGTTGGGAGGATTAAATACTAGAATCTACGCCAATTGCTTAGCTCAATGTCCAGCATAGACTAAGTCCTGAAAATTTTTAATTTTGTTTGTTTTGTGGCTGTTGTTATTAAAAACATGTAGAAAATGTGTAGTCTCTTTCAATATGTTCCATTTTGGTTCTGATGCTGTTGATATTCCAAACTTAGAATGAATGGAAAATTCCTGTCTTAGAAACTTTATGGAGGTTCATGGATAATAATCAATATAAACCTGATCCCCAAAATGTGAGAAGTTATCACATCCCAGTCTCCCACTTCTCCATCATCTCTGACAGCAGCCACCCATGTGGCACTTTCTCTCTTGGACCTTAAGCTAGGTCAGATCTCACAAGTTAAAAGGGCACCATCCTTCAGACTGCCAAATAGGCAGACACCACAGGAGATCTCAGACTTCTGACCTGCTAACCACAGATTTGGGTTTTCCCACTACTCCTAGAGGATGACAGCTACAAGCTTGAGTGCCTCCTTTGGACTCCTTCATGTTTACCTGCTGGCACCCCTATTCCTTTCTGTTTTATAATTCACTGGAATGACTCACGCAACTCAAAGAAAATACTGTATTTATGGTTTTATTAAAATGAAATGATACAAATAGAGATCGTCATAAGGATAGTGAGGGATTCCAGTGCAGAGCTTTCATGTCCTACAGAGGGTGCATCACTCTTTTTTGCCAACCAGGAAGCTCTCTAAGCCTCCATGTTAAGAATTTTTATCAGTCAGTCATGATTGAGCCGTCATAGCATGTGCATAATAGGCTAAATCAAGACTCCTGAGGTTAGTTGACCTCTGCATATCAGGTGAGTCTTTTCTGGTCTGGTCAGCCCCCACTGGTTAGCACAGATCCTCAGGTGTGGTCTGGAGGTTTTGGATAAAGGCAAACAGTTACTCCCAGGGTTCCTTCACAGGAACCTAGGACAATGGCCAAGGTAGTGTTCCATTGCCATAGAGAGGGGAATGAAGTTCAAAATTTAAACAGAACTCAAGACTTAAAAATCATACATAACTTAGTATATGTCTGCTGAGTGAAAGCCCATATGAAGGGACATGGAAGGTAAAAGAAGTCTTACTTCTCTCTACCTCCTTTACTATTTTTACTTTAAAGCAGTTGGTCTAGAGCAGGATAAGTAAGGAAAATATGAAGACTTCCTTGTTATGTTTTGTACCTTGTTTATTTTTGAAAATCCAGTGTCACTGATACAAAGATAATTCTTTATGAAATTTTCACCAGGGAGCTAATATTGTAGATTTCAAGTAACTCAGAGATGCATTCACAAATAATCAACAGCTCATTACATCTAAGTAAAGAGTTAGCAACACATTTCACTGCCATCTTCCTGTCAACAACAACAAAGAATGAAGCTCAGGAGAAAATTCTAAATGCACTGTGATCTCCTTTTACCTTTTACTCTGATGAAAGTCTCAAGTGAAAGGAAATACAATTTCTGTAAAACATGTACTAAAATTCTTGTTTAAAATGAGCACTCATCATTGTGCCTTATATCTTGAATTTTGTTTAGTTCTTTTTCTTTTCAAATAATTTCCATGCATATTATTTTATTCTCATAACTTGATGTAGGGGAGCTAGGACTGTTATTTCTGTCCCCACTTTACACCTGCTAAGCTCATCCAAAGGAACCCTGGTGACAGAGTGGTTAAAGCACTCAGCTACTTACTGAAATGTTGGTGGTTTGAACCTATTAGCTGCTCCATGACAGAGGATGAGGCATTCTGTTTCTGTAAAGATTACAGCCTTGGAAACCCTATGGGGGAAATTCTACTCTGTCTTGTGGGTTTCTATGGGTTGGAATTGACTCAGTGGCAGTGGTTGTAGTTCATCCAAGGGTTTAAAGCTCATCAGTCGCTAACCCAAAACCAAGATCCAGACCTCTCTTGCTTTGTGTATCAGGTGATGTCCTCAATAAGGTGATTTTATCTTGGGTGACCTTAACTGAAAACTCCAAAAGTGTTTTTCAATTTAACAAGTTATATAATGAGTTATCACTTTGATGTTCTATCAGTGACCCACCCATATCACTCAGACTTCATTTTTTGTGCATGGCCTGACCAACTTCCATCTGCTGGAATCTTTACCTCTATACCAGGGGTTTTTGCAAGGCTGTGAAGAGCCTCTTGGTCCTGTGGAAGAAGTTGGCTGGAGGTGCCAGGTAATTAACTCTAGGAACAGCCCCTTCTTCCCTGTCTCACTTCCCTACTGGTGCTTCTTGGATCACCTCCCACATAAACTGCTTGTGTTCAAATCCTTAACTCAAGGCAGCTTTGGAGGGAACCCAGACTAAAACACTGCTACTCCTGTCCTTTCCTACCTGGCGTGAAAGCATTTATTGATATGCGACTGATAGGTATAAATACTTTTCACTCTTTCCCAGAGTTCCCCTATGAGATTAAGCTCCAGTTGCCCACCATGGTAACATAACACACATTTTATTAGCTGCCTTTCCATCTTTGTCTCTCTCATTCTCCTCCTGGTGCTTCCTGAAATTGCCTCCCAAATATACTACTTGTACTCAAATCCTTGACTCCAGGTCTGGTCTTTTCCTACCAGCTGTGAAAACCTGCAATTTCACACTAATCCCAACCCTTCCAAGCAGAACAGTGTCAGGGCTCAACATGCTTAAGCTGGACTTGCTTCTGTTTGCTAATATAGCATCCTCCTTCTTTAGCTGTCCTCACACATTATGATTTACCTGCTTTTATTCAGTGCCTTACTATTTCAGCCATATCAGTTGTTTCCATTGAATCTAAAAAGCTTAATTATGCACATTCAATTTGCAGCTTACTTGAATAATTTGTATGTTTGTGTAGTAAGGAATTTGGCCTCAGCAAAAGAGAGATCTGATTTTTGTCCTGGCTCCTGAGAGGCCACCTCTAAACTCTTAGAATTTCCCAAGTGATTGAAGTATCTTTGTTATTCATGGTGGACCCCTCAGAATATACGTGATAGTTTATGCTAAAGAAGTGTACATGGTGGGCCAGCTATACCCAATAGTGTTAGAGTATGGACTGGCTATGTCAGAAAGACCAACTCTATGGTATAAGATAAGGCTTTGGGCTATGTAACATCAGCCTTACCTCTGGAAAGGGAGGAGCTGCACATTGAGTTTAAACATGTGGACAGATAATCAGTCAACAGTGCTTATGTAATGAGGTACTGATAAAAATTCTAGACACCAAAGCTCAGGTGAGCTTCCCAAGTTAGCAATACCCCGTGACTGTTGGAATATATTGATACTGAGAGGATAATGAGTGTAACAAGGCACTGAGGACAATGGAATCATAGCAAGTAGTGAACCCTCCCAGACCCTGCCCCATGCATCTTTTTTTTTTTTTTTTTCCTTTGGTGATTTTAATGCATATTTTTCCTTTGTGTAATTTCCTTTATGTGGTATTTCACCTTGGTTCTTTGGAAAAACAGCTTGGGAGATTTTTCTTCCTGGGCCCTGAGGAGTTGTCACCTTTGCCCTAGTTCTTTGGAGAAATTACTTGGGGGATCTCCCAGGTTGTTTTCTACCTAAGAGTGTCAAACTTTTTTTTTTTTTAATTGTGATTTGGGTGAAGATTTACAGAGAAAATTCACTTTCCATATAGTAGTTCACATATACTTTGTCTCATGTCCTTGACCACAGTTTACCACAATGCAACAGCTCCCCTCCCATTTCCTCCCCATAGTTACCTCTTCCCAGTGTC
>NW_006923974.1:17145-17803 GCF_000298275.1 Orycteropus afer afer
GAAAAGAAAAAATGCTGAAAACTAGGACCTGGGAGGGGAAGATTAAGAATAATAATAAAAAGGAGAGAATTATTAATAATATTAGTTGTTTTAAAACAGACAAAGACAAGCAAACTAATCACCAGAAAAAAGAAAGTGAAAAAGGAAAAAATAAAATTAAGAGAAAAAAAATCGGTGGAGGACAGGGCAGGGCACCCAGGCTCCGTCTGAGCACACAGACTGTGATGAAGTTCCTGTGGGTCCAGAAGGTAGGAGGGAGTGGAGGATGGCCATATCTCCATTCACCAAGAATAACGAGGAATGTTGTACCTTGTCAGTCTTGCAGGTCCCGAGTGTCCTTGGGGTTGCTGGAAAGCACAAAGTGTTCTTAAGCCCCAGGAATCTGAGAGAGCACTGTCTCTTTAAATATCCAAAATAATCAAGCTGCTTTTTAAACCTTCAAATGGCGGCTCCCTCCGGACCGGCAAAAGTCCACAGTTCAGCCCACCTTTCTCTTCACCTTCTCCGTTTGTTCCCCAGCTACCGTGTACAGTCCTCCGTGCAGTCCCTGGCTAGCAGGGTCATTTTTAGGTTAATTCTTAGGTCCCACGACTACTCGGGAATCTCCAAGCTATCTGTGCCATCAGGATCACTCAGGATCGCTGCCAGACCGCAGCTC
>NW_006923975.1:0-462 GCF_000298275.1 Orycteropus afer afer
CACACTGTAAGGTGGAATCTCTTACAATTTTCTGTATCAGAGTGGCAGCAACAACACTTGGTTAAGTAATTCAGAGAAAGTGTATGTAACCTTCTCAATCATGTATATTAAATTTCTGTTGAAACTTAGAAAAAATGTGATGCCTTGCATTCACTTTATCAAGTGCAAATGGAAAATGCATGTTGAAACCCTGTGAAGAGAGTTACACCATGTTCGCTACTGAAACCCAAGTATAAATGAATTTGTCATGTCTATAGCAAGGATTGTTTCACAAATCGCAAAGTTCCACTGTTTTCAAAGTTCCTGTTTGGGAGTCACCTCACTTCATTAACTCAATCACAGAACCTATGCCTATCATTCCCAACGATGTAAATCTTGTTACTGTTCCAAAAATACAATAAAACGAGTATTCGTAAAAGTATCCTGTAGCTGTGAATGGTTAAAAAGAACAATTTAGCTCAA
>NW_006923975.1:1442-2697 GCF_000298275.1 Orycteropus afer afer
ATTTAATTTATGTGAACAGAATCACAATTTGCTTTCTACTGACACCAAAGTATAAATAAGTTTGTCCCGTCAAAATTAAGGATTTTTTCAAGAAATTGCAAAGTTCCACTGTTTTGAAAGTAGTTGAAAGGCAGTAACACACTGTAAGGTGGAAATTTCTTACAACTTTCTGTATCAGAGTGGCAACAACAACACTTGGTGAACTCATTCAGAGAAAGTGTATGTAACCTTCTCAACCATGTATGTTAAATTTCTGTTGAAAACTTAGAAAATATGTGATGCCTTGCATTCACCTTAGCAAGTGCATACGGAAAATGCATGTTGAAATTATGTGAAGCGAGTCACACCTGGTTCGCTACTGAAACCCTAGTATACAACAGTTTTATCATGTCTATAGCAAGGATTATTTCAAGAAATCGCAAAGTTCTACTGTTTTAAAAGTACCTGTTCGGGAGTCACCACACTTTCTTAACTCAATCACAGAACCTATGCCTATCATTCCCAACTATGTAAATCATGTTGAAGTTCAAAAACTATAATAAAACAAGTATTGGTAAAACAACACTGTAGCATTGAATGGTTAAAAAGAACACTGTAGCTCAAAAGGAGTGAATGGCCAATGCATTCAAGTAACAAAAATATATGTGAAATACGTTTTGTAAACCAAATGAAAGTGCTGTAATGGTTAAATCACTTCTTACTTCACGTAACAGAATGGCAGCAACCAAACATTGTGAACTCAATCATGCAATGTTTATGTAACTTTTTCTAACGTGTATATTAAGTTTCTGTTGAAAACTTTGAAAAAACATGATTTTCTCAAGAAATTGCAAATTTCCACTGTTTTCAATGTACTTGAATGTCAGTAACACACCGTAAGAAGATAAATCGGTTCCAACTTCCTGTATCGAAGGGTCCGCAACAACACATGGTGAATTCAATCAGAGGAAGTATACGTAAATCTCTCAAACCTGTATATTAATTTTCTTTTGATAACTTAGAAAAAATGTGATGCCTTGCATTCACCTTAAGAAGTGCAATCGGAAAATGCGTGTTGAAACTACATGAAGTGAGGCACACTTTGTTTGCTTCTGAAACTGAAGAATAAATATGTTTGTCACGTCTCAATCATGGATTATTTCACGAAATCACAAATTTCTACTCTTTTGAATGTACCTGTATGGGAGTAACCACACTGTGTCAACTCAATCACCAAACCTATGCCTATCATTCCCAACCATGTAAATCACCTTAC
>NW_006923975.1:3642-11564 GCF_000298275.1 Orycteropus afer afer
GTTGGAAATACAAATACCATTTGACCCAGCCATCCCATTACTAGGTATATACCCTAAAGAAGTGAGAGCCATAACAAGAACAGATATATGCACGCAGATGTTCAGTGCAGCACTATTTACAATAGCCAAAACTTGGAAACAACCTAGATGTCCAACAACTGAGGAATGGATAATCAAACTATGGTACATTCACACAATTGAATACTATGCAACGCTAAAGAATAATGTAGAATCTGCAAAACACTGCATAACATGGATTGAAAACTTAGAAAAAATGTGATGCTTAGCATTCACCCTAAGAAGCGCAGTCGGAAAATGCATGTTGAAACTATGTGAAGGGAGTCACACTTTGTTTCCCACTGAAACTAAAGAATAAATATGTTTGTCACGTCTCAATCAAGGATTATTTTACGAAATTGCAAAGTTCTACTCTTTTGAACGTACCTGTATGGGAGTAACCACACTGTGTCAACTCAATCACCAAACCTATGCCTATCATTCCCAAGTATGTAAATCACCTTCCTGTTAAAATAGTGTAATAAAACAAATATTCGTAAATCTACATTTTAGCAGTGAGCTGTTAAAAAGGACCATTTAGCCCAAAGGTAGTGAGTGAACATTGCAATCAACTAACACAAATATGTGTGAAATATTCACGTTTTGTAACCAAGGGATAACACTGTAGGTGTAAATTTCTTATTACTTCCAGTAACCTAATGGCAGCAACAACATTTTGTTAATTCAATCAGAAAATTTTTATGTAACTTTGTCAAACGTATATATCAAGTTTCTGCTGCAAACTTTGGAAAACATAATACCTTCTGTTCCACTTAGCAAGTGCAACTGGAAAATGTACATTTAATTTATTCACAGATTCACACTTTGCTTTATACTGATACCAAAGTATAAATAAGTATGTCCCATTCAAATTAAGGGTTTTTTTCAAGAAATTGCAAAGTTCCTGTGTTTTGAAAGTAGTTCAAGGGCAGTAACACACTGTAAGGTGGAAATTTCTTACAGTTTTCTGTATCAGAGTGGCAACAACATAACTTTTTTAACTCATTCAGAGAAAGTATATGTAACCTTCTCAACTCAGTGTATTAAATTCCTGTTGATAACTTAGAAAACATATGATGCCTTGTGTTCACCTTAGCAAGTGCCAACGAAAATCCACGTTGAAACTATGTGAAGTGAGTCACACCTGGTTCGCTACTGTACCCCAAGTATAAATAAGTTTGTCGTGTGCATAACAAGGATTATTTCAAGAAATCACAAAATTCTACTGTTTTCAAAATACCTGATTTGGATTCACCACACTTTGTTAGCCACAGAACCTATGCCACTCATTCCCAACCATGTAAATCATCTTACTGTTAAAGAACTATAATAAAAGAAATATTGGTAAAGCAACACTGTAGCAGTAAATGGTTAAAAAGAACAATTAAGTTAAAAGGAAGTGAATGGCCCATAGCATTCAAATAACACAAATATATGTGAAATATTCACGCTTTGTAAACCACATGAAAACGCTGTAACATTTAAATCCCTTCTTCCTTCGTGTAACAGAATGGCAGAAACAACAGTTTGTTAACTCAATCATAGAATGTATATGTAACTTTATCAAACGTGTATATTAAGTTTCTGTGGAAAACTTTGAAAAAACATGATGTTTTCAAGAAATTGCAAAGTTCCAGTTTTGAATTGACTTGAATATCAATAACACACTGTAAGAGGGTAAATCACTTCTAAATTCCTGTATCAAAGGGGCCACAACAACACATCGTAAACTCAATCAGAGGAAGTATGTGTAACATTCTCAATCCTGTATATTAAGTTTCTTTTGAAATCTTAGAAAAAATGTGATACCTTGCATTCACCTTAACAAGTGTAATCGGAAAATGCATGTTGAAACTATGTGAAGTGAGTCACACTTTGTTTGCTACTGAAACTAAAGAATAAATAAGATTTTCATATCTCAATCAAGGATTATTTCACAAAATCGCAAAGTTCTACTCTTTTGAAAGTACCTGTATGGGAGTAACCACGCTGTGTTAACTCAATCACTGAACGTATGCCTTTCTTTCCCATCCATGTAAATAACCTTACTGTTAAAACAGTGTAATAAAACAAATATTCGTAAATCTACATTTTAGCAGTGAGTGGTTAAAAAGGACCATTTAGCCCAAAGGAAGTGAGTGGCCCATTGCAATCAACTAACACAAATATATGTGAAATATAAACATTTTGTAAACCAAGGGATAACGCTGTAGGGTAAATCTCTTATTACTTCGAGTAACCTAATGGCAGCAACAACATTTTGTTAACTCAATCAGAGAATGTTTATATTACTTTGTCAAAGGTGTATATCAAGTTTCTTCAGCAAACTTTGAAAAACACGATACCTTCTCTTCCACTTAGCAAGTGCAACTGAAAAATGGACATCTAATTTATGTGAACAGAATTTCACATTGCTTTCTACTGAAACCAAAGTATAAATAAGTTTGTCCTGTTCAAATCAAGGATTTTTTCAAGAAATTGCAAAGTTCCACTCTTTTGAAAGTAATTGAATGGCAGTAATACACTGTAAGTTATAAATCTCTTCAGACATCCTGTATCTGAGTGGCAGCAACACATCCTTACCTCATTCCGAGAAAGTGTATGTAACCTTCTCAACCATGTATATTAAGTTTCTGTTGGAAACTTATTAAAAATGTGATGCCTTGCATGCGCCTTAAAAAGGGCAAAGGGTAAATGCATGTTGAAACTATGTGAAGTGAGTCACACTTTGTTTGCTACTGAAACTAAGGAATAACTAAATTTGTCACGTCTCAGTCAAGGATTATTTCAAGAAATCTCAAAGTTTTACTCTTTTGAAAGTACCTGTACGGGAGTAACCACACTTTGTTAACTCAATCACAGAACCTATGCCTATCATTCCCAACCATGTCAATCATGTTAGTGTTCCAAAAATACAATAAAACGAGTATTCGTAAAAGTCCCCTGTAGCTGTGAATGGTTAAAAGGAACAATTTAGCTCAATGGAAGTGAATGGCACATTGCATTCAACTAACACAAATTTTTGTGAAATATTCACGATTTGTTAACCAAATTAAAATGCTGTAAGGTGTAAATACCTTCTTACTTCTTGTGACAGAATGGCAGCAACAACAGCTTGTTAACTCAATCATAGAATGTATATGTAACTTTATCAAATGTCTATATTGAGTTTCTGTTGAAAACTTTGAAAAAACATGATTTTCTCAAGAAATTGCAAAGTTCCACTGTTTTGAATGTGCTTGAATGTCAGTAACACACTGTAAGAGGGTAAATCTCTTATAACTTCCTGTATGGAAGTGGCCAAACAACACATGGTGAACTCAATCAGAGTAAGTATATGTAAACTTCTCAAATGTGTATATTAATTTTTTTTTGTTGGAAACTTAGAAAAAATATCATGCCTTCAATTCTCCTTAAATGGAAAATGCACGTTTAATCTATGTGAAGCGAATCACACATTGCTTGCAAATGAAACCCAAGTATAAGTAAGTGTGTCCCTTCTAAATCTAGGATTATTTCACAAAATTGCAAAGTTCTACTGTTTTGATAGTACCTGAATGGGAGTACCCATACTTTATTAACTAAATCTCAGAATGTACACCTATCATTTCCAACCATGAAAATCATGTTACTTTTCAAAACTACACTAAAACAAATATTCGTAAATCAACATTTTAGCAGTGTGTGGTTAAAAAGAACAATTTAGTGCAAAGGAAGTGAATGGTCCATTGCATTCAACTAACAAATATATGTGAAATATTCACGTTTTGTAAACCAAGGGAAAACGCTGTAGTTATAAATGTCTTATTACTTCATGTAACCTAATGGCAGCAACAACACTTTGTTAACTCAATCAGAGGATGTATATGTAGCTATGTCAATGTGTATATTTTCTGTTGAAAAGATTGAAAAATCACCATGCGTTCAGTTCACCTTAGCAAGTGCAACGGGAATATGTACATTTAATTTTTGTGAACTGAATCACACTTTGCTTTCTACTGATACCAAAGTATAAATAAGTTTTTTTCCGTCCAAATCAAGGATTTTTTTCAAGAAATTGCAAAGTTCCACTGTTTTGAAAGTACTTGAATGGCAGTAACACACTGTAAGGTGGAAATCTCTTACAACTTTCTGTATCAGAGTGACAACAACAACACTTGGTTAACTCATTCAGAGAAAGTATATGTAACCTTGTCAACCTTTTATATTAAATTTCTGTTGAAAACTTAGAAAAAAAATGTGATGCCGTGCATTCACCTTAGCAAGTGCAAATGGGAAATGCATGTTGAAACTATGTGAAGCATGTCACACCTGGTTCGCTACTAAAACCCAAGTATAAATGAGTTTGTCATGTCTATATCAAGGATTATTTCAAGAAATCGCAAAGTTCTACTCTTTTAAAAAACCTGTTTGGGAGTCACCACACTTTGTTAACTCAATTACAGAAACTATGCCTATCATTCCCAACCATGTAAATCATGTTACTGTTCAAAAACTGTAATAAAACAAGTATTGGTAAAACAAACATTGTAGCATTGAATGGTTAAAAAGAACAATTTAGCTCAAAAGGATTCAATGGCCCAATGCATTCAAGTAACAAAAATATATGTGAAATACTCATGTTTTGTAAACCAACTGAAAAAGCTGTAATGGTTAAATCATTTCTTACTTCATGTAACAGAATGGCAGCAACCAAACTCTTAACTCAATCATAGAATGTATATATAACTTTATCAAACGTGTATATTAAGTTTCTTGTGAAAACTTTGAAAAATTGATTTTCTCTAGAAATTGCAAAGTTTCACTGTTTTCAATGTACTTAAATGTCAGTAACACAGTGTAAGAGGGTAAATCGTTTCACACTTCCTGTATCGAATGGGAAGCAACAACACATGGTGAACTCAATCAGAGGAAGTAAGTTTCTCAAACCTGTATATAAAGTTTCTTTTGAAAACTTGGAAAAATATGATGCCTTGCATTCACCTTAAAAAGTGCAATTGGAAAATGCATGTTGAAAATATGTGCAGTGAGTCACACTTTGTTTGCTACTGAAACAAAAGAATAAATATGTTTGTCACGTCTCAATCAATGATTATTTCACGAAATTGTAAAGTTTCACTCTTTTGAAAATACTTGAATGGCAGTAATACACTGTAAGGTGAAAATCTCTTAAAACTTCCTGTATCAGAGTGGCAGCAACAACACTTGGTTAACTCATTCAGAAAAAGTATATGTAACCTTCTCAACTCCGCATATTAAATTCCGGTTGAAAACTTAGAAAACATGTGATGCCTTGCATTCACCTTAGCAAGTGCCAACGGAAAATGCAGGTTGAAACGATGTGAAGTATGTCACACCTTGTTCGCAAATGAAACCCAAGTATAAATAAGTTTGTCATGTGCATAACAAGGATTATTTCAAGAAATAACAAAGTTCTACTGTTTTCAAAATACCTCTTTGGGAGTCACCACACTCTGTTAACTCAATTACAAAATCTATGCCTCTCATTCCCAACCAAGTAATCGTGTTATTGTTCAAAAACTATAATAAAACAAGTATTGGTAAAACAAAAATGTAGCAGTGAATGGTTAAAAGAACAATTTAGTTCAAAGGAAGTGAATGGCCCATTGCTTTCAACTAACACAAACATATGTGAAATATTCACGTTTTGTAAAGCAAATGAAAACCCTGTTCCATTCAAATGCCCTCTTCCTTCGTGTAACACAATGACAGAAATAATAGTTTGTTAACTCAATGATAGATTGTATATGTAACTTTATCAAAAGTGTATATTAAGTTTCTGTGGAAAACTTTGACAAAACATGATTTTTTGAAGAAGTTGCAAAATTCCACTGTTTTGAATGGACTTGAATACCAGTAACACACTGGAAGAGGTTAAATCGCTTATAACTTTTGAATCAAAGGGGCCGCAACAACACATGGTGAACTCAATCAGAGGAAGTATATGTACCTTTCTCAAAACTGTATATTTAGTTTCTTCTGAAAACTTACCAAAAATGTGATGCCTTGCATTCATCTTAACAAGTGCAACCGGAAAATGCATGTTGAAACTATGTGAAGTGAGCCACACTTTGTTTGCTACTGAAAGTAAAGAATAAATATGTTTGTCACGTCTCAATCAAGGATTATTTGAGGAAATCGCAAAGTTCTACTCTTTCGAAAGTACCTGTATGGGAGTAACCACACTGTGTTAATCACCAAACTTATGCCTATCATTCCAACCATGTAAATCACCTTACTGTTAAAAGAGTGTAATAAAACAAATATTCGTAAATCTACATTTTAGCAGTGAGTGGTTAAAAAGGACCATTTAGCCCAAAGGAAGTGAGTGGCACACTGCAATCAACTAACACAAACATAGGTGAAATATTCACGTTTTGTAAACCAAGTGAAAACGCTGTAGGTGTAAATCTCTTATTACTTCCAGTAATGTAATGGCACCAACACCATTTTGTTAACTCAATCAGAGAATGTTCACGTCACTTTGTCTAACGTGTATATCAAGTTTCTGCTGCAAACTTTGAAAAACACAATACCTTCTGTTCCACTTTAGCAAGTGCAACAGGAAAATGGACATTTAATTTATGTGAATGGAATTACACATTGCTCTCTACTGAAACCAAAGTATAAATAACTTTGTCCTGTTCAACTCAAGGAATTTTTCAAGAAATTGAAAACTTGCACTTTTTGAAAGTACTTCAATGGCAGTAATACACTGTAAATTTTAAACCTCTTAAAACTTCCTGTATCTGAGTGGCAGCAACAACACTTGCTTACCTCATTCAGCGAAAGAATGTGTAAACTTCTCAACAGTGTATATTAAGTTTCTGTTGGAAACTTAGAAAAACTGTGATGCCTTGCATTCACTTTAACAAGTGCAAAGGGTAAATGCATGTTGAAACTATGGGAAGTGAGTCACACTTGGTTTGCTACTGAAATTAAAGAATAAATAAGTCTGTCACGTCTCAGTCAAGGAGTATTTCAAGAAATCACAAAGTTCTACTCTTTTGAAGTACCTGTATGGGAGAAACTACACTTTGTGAACTCAATCCCAGAATTTATGCCTATCATTACCAACCATGTAAATAATGTTACTGTTCAAAAACTACAATAAAACAAGTATTCATGAAAGTACACTGTAGCTGTGAATAGTTAAAAGGAACAATTTAGCTCAAAGGAAGTGAATGGCACATTGCATTCAACTAACACAAATTTTTGTGTAACACTCACGTTTTGTTAACCAAGTGAAAACGCTGTAGTGTTTAAATCTCTTCTTCGTGTAACAGAATGGCAGCAACTCAATCATAGAATGTATATGTAACTCAATCATAGTTAGTTAACGCAATCATAGAATGTATATGTAACTTTATCAAACGTGTATATTAAGTTTCTGTTGAAAACTTTGAAAAAACATGATTTTCTCAAGAAATTGGAAAGTTCCACTGTTTTGAATGGACTTGAATGTCTTTAACACACTGTAAATGGGTAAATATCTTATAACTTCCTGTATGAAAGTGGCCACAACAACACATGGTGGACTCAATCAGAGAAAGTATATGTAACCTCAAACATGTATATTAAGATTCTCTTGGAAACTTAGAAAAAATATCATGCCTTCAATTCTCCTTAACAAGCATAAACGGAAAATGCAACTTTAATCTATGTGAAGCGAATCACACATTGCTTGTAAATGAAACCCAAGTATAAGTAAGTGTGTCCCTTCTAAATCTAGGATTATTTCATGAAATTGCAAAGTTCTACTGTTTTCATACTACCTGAATGGGAGGAACCATACTTTGTTAACTAAATCTCAGAATTTACCCTATCATTCCCAACCATGGAAA
>NW_006923975.1:11819-17212 GCF_000298275.1 Orycteropus afer afer
GGAAAACGCTGTACTTATAAATGTCTTATTACTTCGTGTAACCTAATGGCACCAAAGACACTTTGTTAACTCAATCGGAGGATGTATATGTCACTATGTCAAACGTGTATATTTTCTGTTGAAAAGATTGAAAAATCACGATGCCTTCAGTTCACCTTAGCAAGTACAACTGGAATATGTACATTTAATTTTTGTGTACTGAATCACACTTTGCTTTCTGCAGATATCAAAGTATAAATAAGTTAGTCCCGTCCAAATCAAGGATTTTTTCAAGAAATTGCAAAGTTCCACTGTTTTGAAAGTACTTGAATGGCAGTAACACACTGTAAAGTGGAAATCGCTTACAACATTCTGTATCAGAGTGGCAACAACAACACATGGTTAACTCATTCAGAGCAAGTGTATGTAACCTTCTCAACCTCGTATATTAAATTTCTGTTGAAAACTTAGAAAAAAATGTGATGCCTTGCATTCACATTAGCAAGTGCAAACGGAAAATGCATTTTGAAAAATTGTGAAGCGTGTCACACCTGGTTCGCTACTGAAACCCAAGTATAAATTAGTTTGTCAAGTCTATATCAAGGATTATTTGAAGAAATCGCAAAGTTCTACTGTTTTAAAAGTACCAGTTTGGGACTCACCACACTTTGTGAACTCAATCCCAGAATCTATGCCTATCGTTCCCAACCATGTAAACCATGCTTCTGCTCAAAAACTATAATAAAAGAAGTATTGGTAAAACAACACTGTAGGTGTGAATGGTTAAAGGAACAATTTAGCTCAAAGGAACTGAATGGCACATTGTATTCAACTAACACAAATTTTTGTGTAACACTCATGTTTTGTAAACCAAGTGGAAACGCTGTAATGTTTAAATTTCTTCTTCGTTCGTGAAACAGAATGGCAGCAACAACAGTTTGTTAACTCAATCATAGAATGGATATGTACCTTTATCAAACTTGTATACTCAGTTTCTTTGAAAACTTTTAAAAAACATGATTTTTCCAAGAAATTGCAAAAATCCATGGTATTGAATGGACTTGAATGTCAGTAACACACCGGAAGTGGGAAAATCTCTTATAACTTCCTGTATCGAAGTAGAAGCAGCAACACTTGGTAAACAGAATCAGAGAAAGTATACATAAACTTCTGAAATGTGTATATTATGTTTCTGTTGAAAACTTAGAAAAAATGTGATGCCTTGCATTCACCTTAGCAAGTGCCAACGGAAAATTCATGATGAAACGATGTGGAGTGAGTCACACTTTGTTTGCTACCGAAACTAAAGAATACATGACTGTGTCACGTCTCCATCAAGGAATATTTCAAAACATCGCAAAGTTGTACTCTTTTGAAAGTACCTGTGTGGGAGTAACCACACTTTGTTATCTCAATCCCAGAACCTATGCCTCTCATTCCCAACCATGTAAATCATGTTACTGTTCAAAAACTATAATAAAACACATATTGGTAAAACAAAAATGTAGCAGTGAGTGGTTAAAAAGAACCATTTAGTTTAAAGGAAGTGAATGGCCCATTGCTTTCAACTAACACAAATATATGTGAAATATTCACGTTTTGTAAAGCAAATGAAAACGCTGCTCCATTCAAATGTTCTCTTCCTTCGTGTAACAGAATGGCAGAAACAATAGTTTTTTAACTCAATGATAGATTGTATATGTATCTTTATCAAACGTGTATATTAAGTTTCTGTTGAAAACTTTGAGAAAACATGATTTTCTCAAAAAATTGCAAAATTCCACTGTTTTGAATGGACTTGAATATCAGTAACACACTGGAAGAGGTTAAATTGCTTATAACTTCCCATGTCTAAGGGGTCGCAACAACACATGGTGAACTCAATCAGAGGAAGTATATGTAACTTTATAAACCTGTATATTTAGATTCTTTTGAAAACTTAGAAAAAAAGTGATGCCTTGCACTCACCTTAACAAGTGCAACTGGAAAATGCATGTTGAAACCATGTGAAGTGAGCCACACTTTGTTTGCTACTGAAACTAAAGAATAAAAATGTTTGTCACGTTTCAATCAAGGATTATTTGATGAAATCGCAAAGTTCTACTCTTTTGAAAGTAACTGTATGGGAGTAACCACACTATGTTAACTCAATCACCAAACCTATGCCTATCATTCCAACCATGTAAATCACCTTACTGTTAAAAGAGTGTAATAAAACAAATATTCGTAAATCTACATTTTAGCAGTGAGTGGTTAAAAAGGACCATTTATCGCATAGGAAGTGAGTGGCCCATTTAATCAACTAACAGAAACATAGGTGAAATATTCAAGTTTTGTAAACTAAGGGAAAACGCAGTAGGTTTAATCTCTTATTACTTCCAATAACCTAATGGCACCAACAACATTTTGTTAACTCAATCAGAGAATGTTCATGTCAATTTGTCTAACGTGTATATCAAGTTTTTGCTGCAAATTTTGAAAAACACGATACCTTCTGTTCCACTTAGCAAGTGCAACAGGAAAATGGACATTTAATTTATGTGAACGGAATTACACATTGTTATCTACTGAAACCAAAGTATAAATAACGTTGTCCTGTTCAAATCAAGGATTTTTTGAAGAAATTGCAAAGTTCCACTCTTTTGAAAGCACTTGAATGGCAGTAATACACTGTAAGTTGTAAACCTCTTAAAACTTCCTGTATCTGAGTGGCAGCAACAACACTTGCTTACCTCATTCAGTGAAACTATATGTAACATCTCAACAGTGTATATTAAGTTTCCGTTGTAAACTTAGAAAAAATGTGATGCCTTGCAATCACCTTAACAAATGCAAAGGGTAAATGCATGATGAAACTATGGGAAGTGAGTCACACTTCTTTGCTACTGAAATTAGAGAATAAATAAGTATGTCACGTCTCAGTCAAGGAGTATTTCAAGAAATCGCAAAGTTCTACTCTTTTGAAAGTCCCTGTATGGGAGAAACTACACCCTGAACTTTTGCCTATCATTACCAACCATGTAAATCATGTTACTGTTCAAAAACTACAATAAAACAAGTATTCGTGAAAGTACACTGTAGCTGTGAATAGTTAAAAGGAACAATTTAGCTCAAAGGAAGTGAATGGCACATTGCATTCAACTAACACAAATTTTTGTGTAACACTCATGTTTTTTTAAACCAAGTGAAAACGCTGTAGTGTATAAATCTCTTCTTAATTCATGTAACAGAATGGCAGCAACAACAGTTTGTTAACTCAATCATAGAATGGATATGTAACTTTATCAAACGTGTATATTAAGTTTCTGTTGAAAACTTTGAAAAAACATGATTTTCTCAAGAAATTGCAAAGTTCCACTGTTTTGAATGGACTTGAATATCTTTAACACACTGTAAATGGGTAAATCTTTTATAACTTCCTGTATGGAAGTGGCCACAACAACACATGGTGGACTCAATCAGAGAAAGTATATGTAACCTTCTCAAATGTGTATATTAAATTTGTGTTGCAAACTTAGAAAAAATACCATGCCTTCAATTCTCCTTAACAAGTATAATCGGAAAATGCACGTTTAATCTATGTGAAGCGAATGACACATTGCTTGCAAATGAAACCCAAGTATAAGTAGTAAGTGTGTCCCTTCTAAATCTAGGATTATTTCACGAAATCGCAAAGTTCTACTGTTTTCATACTACCTGAATGGGAGGAACCATACTTTGTTAACTAAATCTCAGAATTTACCCTATCATTCCCAACCATGGAAACCATGTTACTTTTCAAAAGCTACACTAAAACAAATATTCATAAATCAACACATTAGCGGTGTGTGGTTAAAAGAACAAGTTATTCCAAAGGAAGTGAATGGCCCATTGCATTCAACTAACACAAATATATGTGAAATATTCACGTTTTGTAAACCAAGGGAAAACGCTGTACTTATAAATGTCTTATTACTTCATGTAACCTAATGGCACCAACGACACTTTGTTAACTCAATCGGAGGATGTATATGTAACTATGTCAAACGTGTATATTTTCTGTTGAAAAGATTGAAAAATCACGATGTCTTCAGTTCATCTTAGCAAGTACAACTGGAATATGTACATTTAATTTTTGTGTACTGAATCACACTTTGCTTTCTGCAGATATCAAAGTATAAATAAGTTAGTCCTGTCCAAATCAAGGATTTTTTCAAGAAATTGCAAAGTTCCACTGTTTTGAAAGTACTTGAATGGCAGTAACACACTGTAAAGTGGAAATCTCTTACAACTTTCTGTTTCAGAGTGACAACAACAACCCATGGTTAACTCATTCAGAGCAAGAGTATGTAACCTTCTCAACCTCATATATTAAATTTCTGTTGAAAACTTAGAAAAAGTGTGATGCCTTGCATTCACATTAGCAAGTCCAAACGGAAAATGCATTTTTTAACTATGTGAAGCATGTCACACCTGGTTCTCTACTGAAACCCAAGTATAAATTAGTTTGTCAAGTCTATATCAAGGATTATTTCAAGAAATCTCAAAGTTCTACTGTTTTAAAAGTACCAGTGTGGGAGCCACAACACTTTGTGAACTCAATCCCAGAACATATGCCTATCATTCCCAACCATGTAAACCATGTTACTGTTCAAAAACTATAATAAAAGAAGTATTGGGAAAAAAAAAAAGCAGAAGCTGTGAAAGGTTAAAAGGAACGATATAGCTCAAATGAAGTGAAAGGCACATTGCATTCAACTAACACAAATTTTTGTGTAACACTCACGTTTTGTAAACCAAGTGAAAACACTGTAATGTTTAAATTTCTTCTTCGTTCGTGGAACAGAATGGCAGCAACAGTTTTTTAACTCAATCATAGAATGTATATGTACCTTTATCAAACGCGTATACTCAGTTTCTGTGAAAATTTAAAAAAAAAAGATTTTTCAATGAAATTGCAAAAATCCACTGTATTGAATGGACTTGAATGTCAGTAACACACCGGAAGAGGGTAAATCTCTTATACCTTCCTGTATCGAAGTACAAGGAACAAAACTTGGAAAACTGAATCAGAGAAAGTATACATAAACTTTTGAAATGTGTATATTATGTTTCTGTTGAAAACTCAGAAAAAAGTGATGCCTTGCATTCACCTTAGCAACTGCCAACGGAAAATGCAGGTTGGAACGATGTGGAGTGAGTCACACTTTCTTTGCTACCGACACTAGAGAATACATAACTGTGTCACGTCTCCATCAAGGATTATTTCAAAACATCGCAAAGTTCTACTCTTTTGAAAGTACCTGTGAGGGAGTAACCACACTTTGTTATCTCAATCCCAGAACCTATGCCTCTCATTCCCAATCATGTAAATCATGTTACTGTTCCAAAACTATAATAAAACAAGTATTGGTAAAACAAAAATGTAGCAGTGA
>NW_006923976.1:0-462 GCF_000298275.1 Orycteropus afer afer
GATTCTACATTATTCTTTAGGATTGCACAGTATTCCACCGTGTGTATGTACCATAGTTTGGTTATCCATTCCTTAGTTGATGGACACCTAGGTTGTTTCCAACTTTTTGCTATCGTAAATAGTGCTGCGATGAACATGGGTGTGCATATGTCTGTTCTCATCATGGCTCTCAGTTCTTTAGGATATATACCTAGTAATGGAATGGCTGGGTCAAATGGTATTTCTAATTCCAACTTCTTAAGGAATCACCATACTGCTTCCCACAATGGTTGTACCACGTGACAGTCCCACTAGCAGTGTATGAGAGTCCCAATCTCTCAGCATCCTTACCAGCATTTGTTATTTTCTGTCTTGTTGAACTTTGCTGCGAGTGCTGGGGCAAGATGGTATCGCATTGTTGTTTTGATTTGCATCTCGCTAATAGCTAATGATTGTGAGCATTTCTTCATATGTTTGTTGGCC
>NW_006923976.1:720-2621 GCF_000298275.1 Orycteropus afer afer
CTCTTCTGCTGTTTGTATATTTTGGGTTATGCTTGTAGTCTATTTATGTCAAATATTAGGGCCCCTAAATTTGCCCCTAGTTTTTCCTTGAGGAACTCTATAGTTTTAGGTTTCACATTTAAGTCTTTGATCCATCTGGAGGTAGTTTTTGTGTATGGTGTGAAGTATACTAATGATTTTTTAAACTTTTTATTTAGACAAAGCTATCACTCTTTTATGATTTCTGCCCTTGGTATTATGCTTAGAAACTCCCCTACTTCTAAGTACATACCAAAGAGATGCTCACAAATGTGTACAAGGAACTTGTACAGGAATGCCCACTGAAACACTTCTGCCATAATGAAAGTTTGAAAAAAATTTTAATGTACATCATAAAAAAATGGATAAATATAATATAAGAATACAACGGATATAAGAATAGACTGGAATCATCTACAACATTGAAAATGAATGATATATATCAACAAGGATAGATCTCAAAAACATAACATTGATGGGAGGGAAAGAAGGAATTGAAAAATAATACACTCAGTATAATACCATGTGTATAAATGTAAAATACATAAAAGTAATTCTATATATTATTTTTAGATGCATCCATCTGCAGTAGAAGCATTGGAATGTACTCAAGAAATACCCACCAAATTCATGATGGTTGTTGACTTTAGGAAAGCTAGTAAAAATATGGAACACTAAAGGAATACAAAGAAGTTTTCGACCAAACCTGAAAGATCTCATCATTTTAATTTTTTAAATCTGAAATGAATCTGACAAAGCATTGACATTTACCACTCTGGGTGGGCAGAGGATGTATTTGTTCTAGAATTCTCTTCTTTACTGTATTGACCTATTTTGTCAAACTAAAAACAAGGGGGTGAACTGTGTTAGGGCTTTCCCCACCTCCAAGAATATACAGAAATCATATTTTATTCTAAAACTTTTGAAGTACTTTTCAAAACTGTATTGCATGGTATGATGCCAGATTCTAACCTAGTTTGTTTCTTTTTCCCAAATATAAATCCCATAATAGTTTATCAGTATTCCTAGAATAGTGCTTTATCATAGAATGTTATAATTATTTGTTTACATGATTGTCACCTCTGCTCAACTCTCCCTTCCTGGGAAGACTGTCCCCTGTGCGTCTTTGTATTCTCAGCACAAAGTACAAAAGCTGGTGCTCATTGTTAAATGAATGACAAGAAGAATAAATACATAAATGAATGAATGGGTGACTCATCTAAATGACAAAACAATTTTCTGTCACTCCCGTAAGTGCTGTTAACCAGAGTACATCACACATGCTCAGTAAATAAAAAATAACTTAGCAGTCAAGCTGATACTCAAGAACTATGACCATAAAACAGAACTGTACTGGTTAATCTGGTAGCCACTTGTTGTTGTTGTTGTTATGTGCCACCAAGTCGGACCCAACTCACAGTGACCCCTCCTTGGGTTGCTGAGACGGAACTAGTAATGTATATGTACCACTTGAAATGTAGGTATGTAGATATGCTGTAAGTTTAAGTATATAATACTACATTAATAACTTTAAAATCATTGAGTATTACAAGAATATTATTTTGCATAAATTGGGTTAAACAAAATATATTACTGAAAAGAATTCCACCTGATTCTTTTTATCTTTGTAATGTGGCTACCAGAAAATTTAAAATGACAGATGTGGCTAGCATTCTATTTCTACTGGACAGCACACTGAAGTAAAGCAACCATTTTACTTTAGGCCTAAAATTGTAGAAGAAAAGACATGCCCAGTTTTCCCAGATTGCCTCATTTGAATGCAAACCAGCCACTTTTTATATTAATAATGGTATGCACTAGATGAAAATGTGTGAAGCCATTATGCTGCACAGCCAACACGTGACTTGGAAAATTAGAGCTGA
>NW_006923976.1:3131-4701 GCF_000298275.1 Orycteropus afer afer
TTTTTTAAAAGCCCCCTTCCCTCACAACCTAAAGCAACTCCCACATACTTGACTTTAAAATTCCTGGAAAAAAAAAAAAAAACTCTCATCTGCTGCCCATCTACCCATCCCTCACTGTTGTTATGATTATGTATCTCAAAAGCCAAGAAAAGTACTCTAACAAGGACAGTCCCCCTCACTAGAGTGTTGAGGAGCAACTGACACGGAGAAGGCAAAGCCAGCACGCTCTCCAGTGGGTAGAAAAAAAGGAAAGGCTGCGGGGAAGGGGCAGGGGCTGGGAAATAATCAAGTTTATATTTTGCAACCTGTCTCGACCAGCAAAGGCAGGAGTCTAAATGGAAAAGTACAGTGATTCTGTACATACCTATGGGGTCAACATGGACGGCTCAAAAGACTAAAAGATCAGTTTTTATAAAACACAAGTGAGGGATGGTACTAAAATGTGCTTTGAATCATTTTTACCTAGGAGAAATTCAAGTTGTGAAATTCATCTTGCAGAATGGCAGGATTTCACAAGTCAGAGTATCTGTAATATTCTGTAATCAAAAAGGGATTGAGGCTTCTTCAAATAGGTGCCATTTGAATACATATTAATTTTCATAAATGACACTTACTAAGGGACCTTTAAATAGCAAGGACATTTAGATAAACAAATGGGGGGGAGTGATAATGCCACAGTACATACTGGTATGTTTTTTATTGTTATCTGATTGACATATTACACCTGAAATTCCATAACCACTGACTATGGATGCCATTAATTCATGAGCTGGTCTTGAAATGCTCTAACTCCATGTTCCCTTCTCCGAATGCAGGCTCCTAACTGATCATTTCCCTCACTCTTTCTGCTCTCTGCCCTCCCTCAGACCTACAATCATCCAGCTCTCTTACTCCATTCAGCCCATTAGCCCTCCCCTGGCTTTTCTGTTCAGCTTCCACCACCTTGATCCGAGTCAAACACTTCCAACTGGCCTTTATGACACTTTCAACTTGGTCTTCCTGACCTTCCTTCACACCTGTCATGCATACTTCCCTGCTACCCCTCTTCTACTGTCCAGTTCTCAGCTCCCAGGCCACCCAGTGGTGCTGGAGGGCAATGTAGGTCTGGGCAGCATGGGGCCATTATGACACATTCAAACTCGGCACATTGATTTATTCCTTCTCTCTGCTCAGCAATTCCTAGTTTAATTACTTATTAACAATTAGATATTGTCACCCTAGTAGCCTCTTCATAGCTCTCTCCTCAAGACCTTATCTTGTTCTACCTTGGTCACATAACCTGGTCTGAAAAGACTGAAGATGCCCTAAGAGACTGACCTTCATTCACTGAGCAACATCAGTGCTAGATAAAATTTTCTGTCCTGTTTCAAATGAAGAGGTAGATGACCTTTGTAGTAGTTATGTTCGTGTGTCAACTTGGCTGGGACTGGGTTGAGTAGCTGGGCAGCTGGTGGCAGTTATTCCCCATGATGAGACTGGCAATCAACCATGGTGGGATCTACCACAAGCAGCTGAGTAGCTGTCTTTGGGATGTAGTCTGCTTCCTGTGTATAAGGAGAAGGCTTGGAAA
>NW_006923976.1:5691-6434 GCF_000298275.1 Orycteropus afer afer
TCTGTGATACTGCCCTCTGAATTCCACTGTAAAATCAGACACATTTCACTGAAAGACTCTGCAAACAATCAAATGAGATTTGTCCCTCTTTCTCCTAAAATCAAGGGAAGTAAGCTTGTCTAAGCAAGGAATACAGTTTCCGAGAGTTCCTGTAGAATGGGGAGCCTCTAAATGTCCATATGTGTGTTTGCATATGAAATGTCATCCTCTAAACAGCACACTACACATTTTTACCCCATGACAACCTTTTCCACCTCTCCACTTTGGATTATAAGGCCACATCAAAATTCCCCTAACCCTCACTGTTCCCACAGGGGCCTTCTTGTCAACCAACTCTACATATACCTATTGCCATTGAGTAAATTCCCATTCATAGAGACCCCATAGGACAGAGTAAAACTGCCCCATAGGACTCCCAAGGCTGTAAATCTTTACAAGAGCAGACTGCCATGTCTTTCTCCCACGGAGAATCTGGTGGGTTCAAATAGTGGACCTTTGGGGTAGCAGCCAAGCACTTAACCACTGCACTACCAGGGCTCCTCACTCGACATATTCCCACTGCCATTGAGTCAATTTTGACTCATAGTGACACTCCCTCATTGGGTTCCCAAGGCTGTAAATCTTTATGGAAGTAGAATGTCTTGTCTTCTCCCATGCAGCAGCTGGTGGGTTTGAATTGTTGACTTTCTGGTTAGTAACCAAATGTCTTACTCACTATGCCATCAGAGCTCCATCACTCTACA
>NW_006923976.1:8034-8947 GCF_000298275.1 Orycteropus afer afer
TTTTGTTTTGTTTTGTTTTGGGCCTCTGTTCATAAGGTTTCAAGAGTCTTAAGGTCCAGTTTCAGCATGAGAAGTTAATGGGCCCGAAGGCAATGGGTCAGCTGCATCAATCTTGGAGTTATCACTGACCAGGATAAAGGTCTGAAAACTACCTTTGATTCTTTTCACTTGACTCAGACATTCAACTGCCAAGTTCTACATGTTGATCCTTTCACAGATCTCATAGATTTACTTCTTTCTACCTATTCCCAATACTTGACTCTTATCAACACCCACAGAACCTTGACCTCAAGTCACCACTACTGCCTCTTTGCTGCCCTTTAAGCCCCAGTCCCTGACTCCAGCATCCCTATCAGTCTTTCCTTCTTGTCACTTTCACTGTGTCATACTCCTGACTGAATAATATCCAGCAGAACATAGACCTGGAAAGTCAACTAACTTGGGCTAGAACACTGGCTCCACTTCTCATCTCAGATTGCATGGGTTCAAGCCCCAAAACTGTCACTGGTTAGCTGTGTGGCTTTGACCATACTACTTAACTGGTCATTCATCATCCATCTCACAGAGCTGTTGAAGGCCAAATGAGACAACACATGTAAAGTATATTGTCAGTTTCCTCATTTATAAAACTGACTTAATACCTAAGTCATAACATTACTGGAAGAATTAAAAATAATACATAATATAAACTATCCAACACAAGATTGGAGACATATAAAAGACATTCAAAACCTTATCTACTGCTATGGGAGTTGTGGTCATACTGGGGCAAGTTTAATGCTTGGGCCATATAATTAGTCCCCACCTAATATAACATACTGGGAGCTCTGGTAGCATAGTGCCTAAGGCACTTGACTGCTAACCAGCAGGCTGGCGGTTCAAACCCACCAGCCACTCCTCGGAAGGAAGGTTG
>NW_006923976.1:9702-10464 GCF_000298275.1 Orycteropus afer afer
CAAGGTCACAAAATTGGCCATTGGTAAAACCAGGACTCAGAACTAGGCCTTTGCTATCAACTTCTTTGCCATCCTGCCTCAATACATACTCTAAAGCAATGGTTGGATGAATCATCTTTATACCATTCAAGGCCCAGCCCAATCACATCTTTTTTGTCTTGAAGAAGTTGGTTCTCATTCATCTCCCCAGATTTTACCCCTTTTAAACAACAAATGCCCTATTATATACTGTCCTAGATAGTGGGTCTACTGGATAATTGAGCACTTGCTATTGCCAGTATCCTATGTAACGTGACTGTGCATAATTGTGTATCATTCACTATGTGGAGTCACAAAGTAATGGTCTACAATTTCACACACTGCTCATAGAGATAAGTCTCATTTCTTTCCAGTTTTACCTCAGATATCTTCTTAAATAGAATGTAAATTTCTTGCAGGTGAAGGCCATGTCTTATATTCATTTGTGTCCCTCATACTTCTGTAGATATTATAAACCGTTGCCATCAAGTCAGTTCCAACTTACGGTAATTCCATGTGAATCAGAGTAGAAATGTACTCCATAGGGTTTCTTTTTTATTTTTTCCCCTTTTTTATGTGTGGTAAATATGTATGTAATAAAACATTTGCTATTTCAACACTCTTCACATGTACAATTTTGTTACATTTATCATGTTCCTCACGTTGTTCAACCATCACCCTTAACTATTCTCAAAAGTGTTCATCACCCTTAACGGAAACTCGGTGTCTCCTAAGCATTGTGTC
>NW_006923976.1:14944-16080 GCF_000298275.1 Orycteropus afer afer
TTCACATAAACTTATAGGACCATTGGCCACCAGACACTCTTGCACCACCTATGGACACCCCAAGATACCTTTAAATTCATAACTAATCTTCCCAGCAGATTCTTGTAATTGGAGGAGGCAGGTCCAAGGAAATATGCAGGACAAAGGAGATAAGAGAAAACAATCTTCTATTACTATCTCAGAATAGACAGCACATTGGGTTCCTACACATACTGGGGAAAATGTTCCCAGTCATCAGAAGCCAAAAGCAAACTGGGTTTGATGGCATCAGTATAATACTTAATATGCTACATATTTGGCATCTGTTCCAGAGGAGACTGTGTGTCAAGAACTCAGGAAGGTCTCCCAGGCATATAGGCAGTTCTTGGTCTGTCCCTACACATTAAGCACACTCAGAATATGCAATATACATTTTTAAATGCATGAAACATGAGCCAGACTTGACACCCATCTATCAGAGCTGCTTTAAGGATAATAAAATCAGTCCTGCCATTATAAGGAGAGAAGACTTGATGACCCACTGGAGGTTTCTTCCAATCTAAATGATTCTATAAATTCCCCTAAAATCATAAAAAAAGCAGATTACAGATTCATGTAGGTGTTTGGACTATAAATACAAATTAATTTCTGCTCCAGCTGCAATTTTTCTTATCCTTGTTAGAGGCACCTCTACCTCTGAGATATTTCTGGGTGAAATATCAACAGAGGAGCTAAACATAGATAGGACCCCCCTGAGTTCTTATTGGCAACTGTTTTCTTCTAATTTCACAAATAAATCTACATCTTGAAATGAACTGAATTGAATCTTGCTGCTGCCCAAAAACATTTAATCACTGAAAATCTGTTTTGTTTGGGGAGTAAGATATAATTGTGTACAGATTCAATAAGAACCTAACTGTTCCACTGAGAAATTCTTTATTGAAAATGTTTTGTTTGGACTCTGAATAATCTATTTATTTCCATTTTCAGTTACTAGTCATATTATTGTTATTTGTTCTTACTAAAAAAAATCCAGTTTAAACACTGCTCATATAAAAAGTTTACATAGTTTCTGATCAGATACTCATACTACTCTGCTTCTCACTTGGTTTTGTAAAACTTAACTCAAACTGCCCCTCATACAAGAAAGAAAGAAA
>NW_006923977.1:0-719 GCF_000298275.1 Orycteropus afer afer
TTTTTTTTTTTTGGCTGTGTTCCCACCCCTTTCCTCCCACCTGTGGCAACCAACAAAGAAAGTTTCCCTCCATATGTAAACCTTTCCTTGACCCTCCACATCAGCAAACTAATACTATATTTGTCCTTTTGTGATTGACTTATTTCACTCAACATAATATCCTCAAAGTTCATCCATGTTATGCAGTGTTTTGCCGACTCTACATTATTCTTTAGATTAATAACATTCCATTGTGTGTATGTACCATAGTTGGTCATCCACTCTTCCATGGATGGACACATAGGTTGTTTCCATCTTTTTGCTGTTGTATATAGTGCTGTGATGAATATGGGTATGCATATATCTGTTCCTGTCTTGGCTCTCACCTCTCTAGGATATATACCTAGTAATGGGATTGCTTGGCCAAATGGTATCTCCAATTCCAGCTTTCTAAGGAATTGCCATACTGTTTTCTACAGTGGTTGTCTCACTTCACAGTCCCACCAGCAGAGTATGAGAATCCAAATCTCTCCATATCTCTGCCAGCATTTGTTATTTTCTGTCTCGTTGAACTTTGACATGAGTGCTTGGGTGAGATGATATCTTATTGTTGTTATGATTTGCATCTCTCTGATGGCCAGTGATTGTGAACATCTCTTCATGTATTTGCTGGCCACCTGAATATCCTCCTTGGTGAAGTGTCTATTCATGTCTTCTGCCCATTTTTCAATTGGATTGTT
>NW_006923977.1:914-3588 GCF_000298275.1 Orycteropus afer afer
CAAGTTTAGAACAGTCCATTCTATCTTGTAGTTGTCTTGACTTCCCTACCATCTATAAGTTCTGTAATGACACAGTTTTTTCCCCTCTTTTTGGTTTGTAGTTGTCCTCGTTTGTCAATTGATGTCTCTGGTTCCCTGTTTACAATCTTGTAGGCTTATTTACTTTGGATACTTCCATAGCTGGATTGGTTTCTGGGACATGTCACCATGTGTGTTAATGGTCAGTTATTGTTGGCTGTTGTTGCTTCTCTGTCCAAAAGACTCCTTTTAACATCTCTTGTAAGGTTGGGTTTGTTTTAACAAATTCTCTTAATTTCTGCTTATTTGAAATGCTCTAATTTCACCATCATATTTGAGGAACAATTTTGTTGGGTACATAATTGTTGGTTTGAAATTTTTCTCTTTCAGGGTTTTTTATATATACCATTCCATTGTCTTCTCACCTGCATAGTTTCTGCTTCCATTTTTCCTGTGATGCTTTCAGGATTCTTTCTTTGTCTTTGGTTTTGATGAGTTTGATGATGATATGTCTTGGTGATTTTCTTTTGAGGTCTACCCTGTTTGGGGTTCATTGGACTTCTTGAATGGATATATTCTCATTTTTCGTCATAGCAGGAAAATTATTTTCCAGCAACTCTTTGACAATTTTTTCTATGGTTTTGTCTCTTCTGTTCTGAAACTCTGATCATACATAGGTTATTCCCTTTGATGGTATCCCACATGAACCTTAGGCTTTCTTCATTTTGTTTTGATCTTTTCTCTGATCGCTTTCTAAAGAAGTATTGAGATATATACCTTCAATCTCACTAATTCTGTCTTCCATTGATTCAGTTCTGCTCCTGTACCCATTCAATGTCTTATCTATTTCTGAAAATTTAGTATTAATCTTCTTGATTTCTGTGGGTAGGTTTTGTATCATTTCTGAGTTATCATTTATTTTGTCATTTTGTTCTTATATTGTCTTTTGAAATTCTTCTAGGGTTTTCTCTGTGTTTTCCTCAATTTTGTCAGTGTCTATCAATTCCCTGAAGATACCTACATATAATTCTTTTGAATTCCTTATCAGGGATTTCCAATGCTGCAGCTTTCTCAGGGATGTGTTTTGGTTCTGTATCCTGGTCCCTTGTTTCTCCTGCTTCATCCTCCTTCTTTGAGTGGATTGTGATGCTCTGTTGTCTCTAAGGCATTGTGATGTTTTTGTGTTTATATTTAGTTGCTGATTGCATGTTGAAGTAACTTGCCCATGATTTTTGTTTTCTTTGGATTTTATCTAAGTAAGCAAGGTACTATGCTCCTCTATTCAGTAGTTGGCAGCACTTATACACTCACCACCTGTCTCCTTTCCCATTGTCAGCCTCCTGTACATCTCTGCCATCCTTGGGAAATGGAGCTTATTCTTAGGTCCCTGGAATCAGAATGAGAATTCTGTCACTTTAAAATCCAAAATAGCCACCACTTATAAAGATTCAAAATGGCTGTGTCCTCGGTCACTTTAAATATCCAAAATGGCCACCACTTGTAAAAATTCAAAGTTGTTGCACTCTCAGTCACCTTAAATAACCAAAATGGCCATCACTTATAAAAATTCAAAATGGCTGTGCCTTTGGTCACTTAGATCTCCAAAATAGCTGCCACATGTAAACAATCAAAATGGCTACAACTTCCAGAGAGCAGAAAGTCCACAGCTCAGGTTGTCTCCCTCATTGTTGTTTCCTTTCCAGTGAAAGGCCACCAGAATTGCCATTCCTGCAGCCCTAGTGACCAGAGTTGATCTTTCAGTCAATTGTCAGGTCCCAACAGCACTTGGACACATTAAGACTGTTGGTCCGGTCAGAGTAGCTGACAGTCCACTGCTCTGACTGTCTCCATACTCAGTGTTTTCATTCAGGTTTTTCCACTAGTTGGTGCCTAATCCACTTCTGTATACTTCCTTTCAAAGCTCAGGGCTCCAAGATTACCTTTTGTATATCTGTCAATTGGTTTCTCTTTTCTTTCTTGAAAAGGGTCTGTGTAGCTTCTCTGCATATTCCTCCATCTTACTGGAAGTCCCCCAAGTGAAGTTTTTAATTGTGAAGTACAAATTATTCATATTTTTCTCTTATGTTTCAAGGTTTTGGTGTATTATCTGAGAACTCTTCACATAACTATAGCACCTGATGATTTGTTATCTTCTGAAAGTTTTGTAGTTTTATGTTTTACATTTAGATCTACTATGCATTTTGAGTTTATTTTTGTATAAATGGTGAAGTTTATGCTAAAGTTTATTTTTTTACCTATGGATATCCAATTGCTCCAATACCATTTGTTGAAAAGACTTTCCTTCTTCCATGGAATTGCTTTTTTACCTTTCCTAATAATCAATCAGGGACCCCCAAAACAGCAGACCAGCAGAGCAAGAGAAAGGGAATTAAAAGCCAGGAAGACAGAGAGAAGAGCGATCAGCCAAAGGGATTAGGTGAGGAGAGGAAACTCAGGCCCACCCAAAGCAGCAGGACCGGAGAGCAGGAGAAAGGGAATAAAAGCCAGGAAGCCAGACAGAGGTACAGTCAGCCACAGGGATCCAGTTGGGGGTGATACAAGAGCTCTCCAACAGCAAGACAAACTTGTCTATCAGTTTGTCCTACTGTGGTGACATGTAGACTTGAGTTTTGAGGCTGAGCCTCTGGTGTTTAAA
>NW_006923977.1:7323-9401 GCF_000298275.1 Orycteropus afer afer
GGACCATTCCCTGGAGAAGGATGTCATGCTTGGTAGGGTGGAGGGTCGACGAAAGAGGGGGAGGCCTTCAACGAGATGGATTGACACGGTGGCTTCAATGATGGACTCAAGTATAACAGGGATTGTGGGGCTGGCACGGGATCGGGCAGTGTTTCATTCTGCTGTGCATGGGGTCGCTATGAGTCGGAAATGACGGCACTTAACAGCAACAACAATAATCAATTAGCCATATCTGTGTGGAGATGATTGTTTAATTCCTTAAAAAGAAAGACAAATATAGAAAATAAAAATTATGTTAAGGAGTAAGAATGTGTACTCTGTCAAAATAAAAGGAAAGAGATTTATGGAAGGTTCAAAACAGTTCAAACTGGGACTTGACTGATCTCACAAAGTGAAATGAAATGATCCAAAATAGTGGCTTCACAGAAACAACTTAGGAGGTAAAATCAAGAAATAAGGGCACATCATTCTGATTGGAAGTTATAAGATCAGAGAAGCCACTGGCTG
This sequence comes from Orycteropus afer afer, assembly GCF_000298275.1. NCBI lineage: Eukaryota > Metazoa > Chordata > Mammalia > Tubulidentata > Orycteropodidae > Orycteropus > Orycteropus afer. Next base: position 7,831 of record NW_006923977.1, read on the forward strand.
GACAATCTGAAGTGGAGGTTTTACAGTGATTGGTTGGAAACATGAATGTTGGCTATTTGGATTGGTTAGTTTAAATATGTGACTAAGGGGAGGATCACAGAGTGATCATAAGGTAATTATCTTAAAATATTTGTTGAGGGCGCTGAGGGAATTTTTGATAAGGGTCTTGTGTCAAGACACTCCCTTTAGAATATTCTTTCCATCTGTTTCCTTTGTTTGTTTGTTTTGCATTAACATTTTTATTTATCACAGGAAATAATTTTCACGTAGATATTCAGAAAGTCATTGAACTTCAGTGGCATTTTTATCATTAATATTTCCATAAAATTCCAATCATTTAAGTATTTGAGCATCAAAATTATTAATCTTTCTGTTTTCTCTTATATATGATTTGAGGGAGTCAGTAAAGATGGTTACCATCTCTTTTGACTTTATAATGCCTACTAGAAAATTTTATTAGTTCTGACAGTTTCCAGTATACAAGCTATTCTGTATGAGTTTTATTTAAAGTGTTCAATTCTTAGATTTCACAGCCAGTATTAATCTTAAGACAATTTTGCCATTTTAAACAAATATAACTTTCTGACTGCCAAGATCCTTTTATTTAGTATTTTTTCTGTAAATATATATATATTTCAATTTTTCCTAATTGTCCTCAAAATATTTTTAAAGTTCATTCTTTTTATTTATTTTTCTTTTTGCAGTATTATCTGTCCTCACCTCCCCTGCTTAGTAACCAACAAAGAGAGTTCCCTTCTGTATATAAACCTTTCCTTGACTTTTTACAATAATGAACTAACACAATAAATATTTTTTTCTGAATGACTTGTTGTACTCAGCATAATGTCCTCCAAGTTCATCCACATTATGCAGTGTTTTGCAGATTCTATATTATTCTTTAGGATTGCATAGTATTCCATTGTGTGAATGTACCATAGTTTGATTATCCATTCTTCTTTTGATGAGCATCTAGGTTGTTTCCATCTGTTTGCTATTGTAAATAGTGCTGCAATGAACATGGGTATGTATATATCTATTTTTGTCATGGCTCTCACTTCTTTAGGATATATACCTAGTAATGGGATTGCTAGATCAAATGGTATTTCTAATTCTAACTTTTTAAGGAATCACCATACTCCTCTCCACAGTGGTTGTATTATTTTACAATCCCACCAGCAGGGTATGAGAGTCCCAAACTCTCCATATCCTCTCCAGCATTTGTTATTTCTGTCTTATTGAAATTTCCTATTAGTTTGGGGGAATGTGGTATCTCATTGTTGTTTTGATTTGCATCTCTCTAATGGCTCGGTGGCATAGTGCCTAAGGCATTTGACTGCAAACCAGAAATCTGGAGGTTCAAACCCATCAGCCACTCTTTGGAAGGAAGGTTGGGCAAGATACTTCCATAGTGATACTGCCTCAGAAACCCAAGAAGGGATCGCTATGAGTCAGATACCACTTGAAGACAGTGCATTGTGTTTTGCATAATGGCTAATAAGGAGCTCTGGTGGCATAGTGCCTAAGGCATTTGACTGCTAATCAGAAGACTGGCAGTTCAAACTCACCAGCCA
>NW_006923977.1:10006-10904 GCF_000298275.1 Orycteropus afer afer
TGCCCAACCTTCCTTCTGAGGAGTGGCTAGTGGGTTTGAACCACCAGCCGTCTGGTTAGCAGTCAAGTGCCTTAGCCACTATGCTACCAGAGCTCTCCCACCATTAGTAACCAACAAAGAAGGTTTCCTTCCATATATAAACCTTTCCTTGACTTTTTACAATAATAAACTAATACAATATTTGTTCTTCTCTGATTGACTTATTTCATTCAGCATAATGTTCTCCAAGTTCATCCATATTATGTGGTGTTCAAACCCACCAGCTGCTCCACAGAAGGAACATGGGGCAACCTACTTCCATAAAGATTTACAGCTTTGGAAACTGCTAAGGGGCTGGGAGGCTGCATCTTCTGACTTCCTCTAACTACACAATAGGAAGACAGAATCACCATCAGTAGCCCACGGCCTGTTCTTATGAGGCCAGACATGCCGCCACCCTCCAATCCTCTTACTAACCTTGTCACCAACTGTTCCTCCTGTGGCACCCATCACCTCTCTGCTAGGTTCAATAATTTGCTGCAGTAGGCATACAGAACTCACAATTATAGAGTTTATTAGGGAAGCAACAGGCTATACTTCAAATTCAAGAATATGCTCAGTCTCTCTCAACTGGCCATCTCTCTCAGCAGCCGGCTATCTGTCTCATTCTCTCAATAGCATGTCTCTCTCTTGGCAATGCATGTCTCTCACATCTCTCTCAGCAGCACATCTTTTTCAGCAGTATGTCTCTGTCAGCCAGTAGTCAAAGAGAGTCTCTCTCCTCTTGCCTCTAGTAGGACTCCTTTTTGAGCCTGGTGAAGTGGCCAAAACCAACCAATTCCTACCTCAGAATTCTATACACTTGAGAGAGAGTGAACTTCCCAGAAGATTGCTTCCTGCTGCTCCAACAGAAATACAC
>NW_006923977.1:14944-16695 GCF_000298275.1 Orycteropus afer afer
GCAAATGGAGGTCTTGAAAGATTTACTTTATCCATATGAGTAAGGCAGGGTTTACTCCAATGATACAGCTCTTTCCCAGTCCTATTTTGAGAGCCTTCTAATCTAACTGGACTATTCATAAAGTTGCGTGGTAACTTATCAAACAGTATTTGTTTGCTATTCATAACAAAGGACTACTGTAACCAAATAGTTGGTTTTGAGATCCAAGAGTGTAAAACCTCCTACTTTGTCCTTCTTTGACAGTAGTGTTTTGCTTATCTGAGGTCTCTTTCTATTCCATATAAAATTATTGATTGGTTTTCCCATATCTTTAAATAATATTGATTGGATCTGGATTGGAATTGCATTGAATATATAGTTTTTTGGGTAGTATTGACATTTTTACCATGTTCAATCTTCCTATCCATGAGCATGGTATATTCTTCCATTTATTTAGCTCTCTTATGGTTTCTTGATGTAGTGTTTTGTGGTTTTCTTCGTACATATCTTTTGTGTCCCTAGTGAGATTTATTCTCAGGTATTTTATTTGTTGTGGTAGCTGTTGTAAATCATATTTCCTTATTTCTTTTTCAGCAATCTCTCTGCTGGTGTAGAGAAATCTAACTGATTTTTGTATGACAATCTTGGATCCTGCACTGTGCTAAATCTCTCAATTAGTTCCAGTAGCTTTTTTTTTTTTCCCCTAAGTCTCTTGGGTTTTCTATGAATAGGATTATATCATCTGCAAATAGGGATATTTTGACTCCTTCCTTATGAATTTAGATGTCTTTGCTTCCCCTTTCTTGCCTTATTTCCCTGACTAGGACTTGCAATACAATGTTGAATAGAAGTGGTGATAGAGGGCATCCTTGTCTGCTTACTGTTCGCAAGGAGAATGGTTTCAGTCTCTCTCCATTGAGAATAATATTGGCTGTTGCTTTTGCCTGTATGTCCTTTATTATGTGCAGGTATTTCCTCTCAATTCTTATTTTGCTGAGAGTTTTTATCAGAAATGGATATTGGATTTTATCCAATGCCTTTTCTGAATTGACTGTTATGATTGTGTGGTTCTTTTCCTGTTTTATTTATGTGATGAATGACATTGATTGTTTTTTCTAATGTTGAACCATCCTTGCCTACTTGGTATAAGCCCCACTTGGTCATAATGTATTATTTATTTATTTTTATATGTTGTTGGTGTTTATTTCCTAGTATTTTGCTGAAGATCTTTGCATCTATATTCATGAGGGATATTGGTCTGTAGTGTTCCTTTTGAGTGATGTCTTTGTCTGGTTTTGGTATCAAGGTTATACTTGATTCATAAAATGAATTTGGGAGGATTCCATCCTTTTCTGTGTTCTGGAATAGTTTGAGTAGGATTAGTGTCAGTTCTTTGACCATTTGGTAGAATTCACCAGTGAAACCATTTGGGCCAGGGCTTTTCTTTGTTGATAATTTTTTTTTATTATTATTACTTGTTCAATTTCTTCTTTTATTATGGGTCTTTTCAAATTTTCCATGTTAGTCAGTGTTAGTTTATGTAGATAGTGTGTTTCTAGAAATCTGTCCATTTCTTCTAGATTTTCTAATTTGTCAGAGTACAATTCTTCATAGCATCCTGACATTATCCTTTTAATTTCTGTTGGTTCTGTTGTGATGTCACCCAATTTGTTTCATAATCATGTCATTTGTATTCTCTCCCTCTTTTCCTTTGTTAAATTTGTCACTGGTTTGTCAATTTTATTAATCTTACTTAAAAAAAAAAAAAAAAA
>NW_006923977.1:17496-18141 GCF_000298275.1 Orycteropus afer afer
TATGTGGAGTCATCTTTTTGTCTTTCAGTTCTATTAAAGTCTGATTTATATATTTTGGGGCTCTTTCATTGGATCCATGCAATGCAACACAACACAACCATTGCCAGGGAGTCAGATCTGACTCATAGTGACCCCTCCTTGGGTTTCTGAGGCAGTATCACTATGGAAGTAGATTGCCCAACCTTTCTTCTGAGGAGTGGCTGAAGGGTTTGGACTGCCAAACTTCTGGTTAACAGTCAAATGCCTTAGGCAGTATGCCACCAAAGCTCCTCATTGGGTCCATAGATATTTACTATTGTTATGTCCTCTTCTTCAATTGATCCTTTAAAGAACTGATCCTTTAACCATTTTATAATGTCTTTTCCTTGTCTCTTATGGTGGTTTTTGACTTAAAGTCGATTTTATTAGAAATAAATATTGACATTCCTGCTCTTTTAGGGTTGCCATTTGCTTGATATATCTTTTTCCACCCTTTGATTTTTAGTGTATGTTTGTCTTTCTTTGAAAGGTGTGTCTCTAATAGACAGCATATTGATGGGTTATGTTTTCTTATACAGTCTATAACTCTCCATCTTTGAGTTGTGCATTTAATCCATTGACATTCAGTGTAATTATTGATAAGTATGAATTTGTTGCTGTCATTTT
>NW_006923978.1:0-3596 GCF_000298275.1 Orycteropus afer afer
TTTTATCCCCTTTCTCCTGCTCTTCCGGCCTGCTACTCTGGGCGAGCCTGAGTTTCCTCTCCTCACCTAATCCCTTCGGCTGATTGCTCTTCTCTCTGGCTTCCTGGCTTTTAATCCCCTTTCTCCTGCTCTTCCCGCCTGCTACTTTGGGTGTCCCTGAGTTGTCTCTCCTCACCTGTAACCCTGTGCTGACTGCTCTTCTGTCTGGGTTCCTGGCTTTTATCCCCTTTCTCCTGCTCTTCCAGCCTGCTACTTTGGGCATCCCTGAGTTGTCTGTCCTCACCTGTAACCCTGGGCTGTAGGTTCTTTTTTCACTCTTTTGGAGAAGTCTTTTGATGTCCATAAGAATTTAATTTTTAGAAGGTCCAATCACCTAGTTTATCTTCTGCTGTTTGTGCATCTTGGGTTATGCTTGATAGTCTATTTATGCCATAAATAAGGGCATCTAAGAAGTTTGCCCCTATTTTTTCTTCACAGTTTTGGGTTTCACTTTTAAGTCTTTGATCCAGCTGGAGTTAGTTTTGTGTTATTGTGTAAGGTATGTATCTTGTATCATTTTTCTGCAAATGGATCTCCAGTTTTGCCAGAGCATTTTTGAAAGAGACTATCTCTTTCCCTCTTAACAATTTTAGCCTCATGTCAAATACCAGCATATCATAGGTCAATGGACTGATTTCTTGGTTCTAAGTTCTGTATCACTAGTCTATGTGTCATTGTACCAGTATCAGGATGATTTGACAACTGTGGCTGTATAGGAGGTTTTGAGATCTGGTAGTGTGATAGCTCCTACTTTGCTCCTCTTCAGTAGTACTTTTCTAATCTAAGGTCTCTTCCTTGCCATATAAAATTAGGGATTGTTTTTTCCATGTCTTCAAAGAATGTTGATGGAATCTGGATTGGAATTGCATTGAATGTATATATAGGTTGCTTTGTGTAATATTGATATTTTCACAATGTTCAATATTCCTATCCATGAGTCTGGTAATGTTCTTCCATTTTTGTAGATCTCTTGTAATTTCTTGAAGTAGTGTTTTATAGTTTTCTTTGTATAGGTCTTTTGTGTTTCTGGTAAGATTTATTCCCAAATATTTTATCTTTTGTAAATGGTATTGATTTTCTTTTCAGAGACCTTTTTGCTAGTGTGTTGTTGTTGTTGTTATATGGAGTGGAATTGGACCCGACTCATAGTGACCCCTCTTTGGGTTTCCAAGGCAGTATCACTACGGAACTAGATTGCCCAACCTTCCTTCCGAGGAGTGGCTAGTGGGTTTGAACCACCAGCCTTCTGGTTAGCAGTCAAGTGCCTTAGGCACTATGCTACCAGAGCTCCTCCTTGAATACCTAGTATGAAACCCACTTGGTCATGATGTATATATTTTTGATATGTTGTTAGAGTCTGTTGGCTAGGATTTTGCTGAAGGTTTTTGCATCTATATCCATGAGGGATATTGGTCTGTAGTATTCCTTTCTAGAGGTGTCTTTGCCTGGTTTTGGTGTCACGGTTATGCTTGCTTCATAAAATGAATTAGGGAGGATTCCATCCTTTTGTATGTTCTGGAATAGTGTGAGTAGGATTGGTGTCAGCTCTTCTATGAATTATTGGTAGAATTCTCCAGTGAAACCATCTGAGCCAGGAGTGTTTTGTTTGGTACCTTTTCTTTGTATAACCTGTTCAATTTCTTCTTTTGTCATGGGTCTGTTCAAATTGGTTACCTCAGTCTGTGTTAGTTTAGGTAAATAGTGTATTTCTAGAATTCTGTCCATTTCTTCCAGGTTTTCAGATTTGTTGAAATGGAGTTCTTCATAGTATCCTAATATTATTCTTTTTATTTCTGTTGGCTCTGTTGTGATGTCACCCCTTTCATTTCTCATTTGTATTATTTGCATCTTCTCCTTCTTTTCCTTTGTTAAATTTGTCATTGGGTTATCTATTTTATTTATCTTTTCAAAGAACCAACTTCTAGTCTTGTTGATTTTTTCTATTGTCTTTGTATTTTTCTGTTTCATTTATTTCTGCCTGAATCGTTATTATTTCTTTTCTTCTGGTGACTATAGGCTTTTTTTTTTTTTTTTTTTTTCTGTTTTCTGTTTTTTCCTAATTGTTGGAGATGTTGGGTTAAGGTGTTGATTTTAGTTCTTTGTCCTTTTTTGATCTATTGCTATAAATTACCCTTTGATCACTGTTTTTGGTGTGTCCCAAAGATTTTTGTATGTTGTGTTTTCATTCTTATTTGATACAAGGATATTTTAAATTTTATTTTTTATTTCTTCTATTACCCACTCATTTTTGAGAGGGCTGTTATTACGTTTCCTTGTGTTTGCTCTTTTTCCATTGATCTTCCTAAGGTTGATTTCTAATTTGATTGCATTTTAATCTGAGAAGATGCTTTGTAGTATTTAAATGGTTTTAAATTCATTAGGGCTTGCTTTGTGCCCTAACATATGGTATAACCTGGAGAATGTTCCATGTTTGCTGGATAAGACTGTATATTTTGCTATTGTTGGATGAAGAGCTCTGTAGATGTCTCTAAGGTCAAGTTGGTTGGTTGCATTGTTTTGTTCTGCTACATATTTGTTAAGCTTCTTTCCAGTTGTTCCATCTTTTCTTGAAAGGGTGTATTCAAGTCTCCTACTGTTATGTGGCCAGATTTTTTCTCACCTACTTTGGTCATGTTGTCAGAAGGGACCATTCCCTGGAGGATACTGTGCTTTGTAAAATGGAGGGTCAATGAAAAAGAGGAAAGTCCTCAATGAGATTGATAGACAAAGTGGTGCAGCTCAGGTATAGCAAGGATTATAAGGCTGGCACAAGACCGGGAAGTGTTTCGTTCTGTTGTACATAGGGTCACTATGAATCAGAGCTGACTTGACAGCACCTAACAACCACGAAAGTATTACTGTGGAGTCATTTGTTTCTCTTTCATTTCTGTTAAAGTCTGATTTAGGTATTTGGGGGCTCTTTCATTGGGTGCGTAGATATTTATTACAGTTATGTCCCCTTGTTCAATTCATCCTTTAATCATTACATAATGTCCTTCCTTTTCTCTTGTGATTGTTTTTGTTTTAAAGTCTATTTTATAAGAAATTAATATTGCCACTCCTGCTTTTCTTTTTTTTGGTTGCCATTTTCCAACCTTTGAATTTTAGTCTTTTTTTGTCTTCATTTCTAAGATGAATCTTTTGTAGACAGTATATTGATGTATCATGTTTTCTTATCCAGTCTGCAACTCTCTGTCTCTTGAGTAGTGCATTTAGTCCATATACATTCAGTGTAATTTATTGACAAGTATGAATTTATTGATGCCATTTTGTTATCTGTTTTTTGTGGTGTTGTTGATTTCTTTGTTCCATATAATTTTCTGTGCTGAGGTCACTTTGTTTAAGAATTGTGTTATTATCTGCTTCATTGCTATTGTTTCATTATTTACTAAATATTTATGCTTGTCCTCTTTCTTATTTTGATGTGAAGTTTTATTATTTTTCCTTAATGCTACACTGTGATTTAGGAGCTCTGGTAGCATAGTGCCTAAGGCACTTGACTGCTAACCAGGAGGCTGGCGGTTCAAACCCACCAGCCACTCCTCGGAAGGAAGGTT
>NW_006923978.1:4141-4658 GCF_000298275.1 Orycteropus afer afer
AACTCCATGGTGGGACCTACCACAAGCAGCTGAGTAGCTGCTTTAAGGATGTGGTCTGCTTCCCATATATAAGAAGCACCTTTGGGAATGGTCTCTAGTTTATGGCATGCTTGAACCCTGCGTGTAGCCATGTTGTTGTTCAGCAGCCTGCCATGCTCTGCCAACCTTGGGACTTTCAATGGACTTGAATTAATGGCCTGCCGTGTGATTTGGTAACATTGGGACTGTACCTTTTTACTTGTCAACCTTGGGTTTGTCAGTCTCAGCAGCCAGCAGCTGCCTGAGTGAAGAAAAGCCTGTAGCTCCAGTAGGCCAGGAGCAGGAGGCAGAGCTGAACCCCAAGGTTGAGGGGCTTTCACCCAGCCCCTAGAACATGGCACTTTGATCTTGGAGTTAAAGCCTCCAAATTGTAAGAATAATCCTGTTTGTTAAGGCCATCCCATTTGTAGTATATTTCTGTTAGAGTGGCACTGTTGTTGTTGTTGTTATTTGCCATTGAGTCGGCCCCGACTCATAG
>NW_006923978.1:9163-14766 GCF_000298275.1 Orycteropus afer afer
AGGGTAACAAGGGAACGTGTTCAGTGCAGATCAGTGAGTAAGCACATGCCCGCCTTGTTTCAGTACCTATGCTTAAACTGCCCCCTGGCTGAACACTCTTCAGAGTGACACTAGGTAACCAAAACATATCTTGCAATTGTCTTGATTTCCTTATTACTTAGCAGTTCTGTAACTACACTATTTGTTCCCTCTTTTTGGTTTGTAGTTGTACTCATCTACCAAATGATGTCTCTGGTTCCCTGTTTACAGTCTTATAAGCTTATTTCACTTTGGCTACTTCTATAATTGTGTTGGTTTCTGGGTTAGGTCATCATGTGTGTTACACATGCGTTGTTGTTTGCTATTGTTGGCTCTATTTCTGAGGGACTCCCTTTTAGATCTTTTGTAATGTTGGTCTGGTTTTAATAAATTCCCTTAATTTATGCTTATCTGGAAATCTAATTTCACCCTCATATTTGAGGAACAATTTTGCTAGGTATATAGTTCTTGGTTGGAAATTTTTTTTCTTTCATTGTTTTATATATATCATCTCATTGCCTTCCTGCCTGCATGGTTTCTTCCAAGTAATCAGAGCTTAGTCATAATGGTTGCCCTTTGTAGGTAACTTTTCTTTTACCCATGCTACTTTCAGGATTCTTTCTTTGTCTTTGGTTTTGGTGAGTTTGATGATGATATGTCTTGGTGATTTTGGTGACTTCTTGAATGGCTATATTCTCATCTTTCATCATATTAGTGACATTCTCTTCCAACAAATCATAGACAATTTTCACTGTGGTTTTATTTGTTTCTTCCTGTTCTGGAATTTCAATTACACATAGGTTATTCCTCTTGATGATGTCCCATATGAACTTTAGGTTTTCTTCATTCTGTTTTGATCTTTTTTTCTGAGTGATCCCTTAACAAAGTAGTATTGAGATATTTGTATTCAATCTCATTAATTCTGTTTTCCATTGATTCAATTCTATTCTTTTGCTTATTCAATATTTTATCTATCTCTGAAATCTTAGTATTAATCTTCTGGATTTGTATTTGTTGTTTTTGTGTTATTTCTAATTTTTTGTTTATTTTTTCAATTTGTTCTTGTATTATATTCCTAAATTGTTCTAGAAGTTTTTCTGTGTTTGGCGTAATTTTGTCAGTGTTTTCCTTGATCTGTCTCCAATCTGTTGAAGGTACCCAAATATAATTCTTTTGAATTACTTATGACGTAGCTGCTTCTTCCTCAGGGATGTTTTCTGGGTTTGTATCCTGGTCCTTTTGTCCTATTGCTTTATCTTGCTTTTTTGTGTGGACTGTGATGATTTATTATCTCTGAGACATTGTGGTATTGTTGGATATGTTTAATCTGTGGTTGTATGTTGGTGTGATTCATACTAGATTTTTTTCCTTTGTTTTGTTTTGATATATTTGTGTGAGCAGGGTATTATGCTCCCCTATTTGCTAGTTGTTAGCACTTAAATGCTCACACCTATTATCTGGTGGGTGTGACAGAGAACCAGAGCACATGCACAGATGTCTGTTATCTGTTTGTAAAGAGCAGTTAAAGGTGAGTTGGGCTCATATTGGCTGCCATCTATCATTGGTAAGTTAGTGCAAAAGAAAATGGTGGCTCTCCTCAGTGAGTGGGGCTGCAGGAAGTGCAGATATGGTTAGGTTATGTGTGAACAGTTGCTGTCTTCCACTGAGTTAGACAAAAAAAAAAAAAAAAAAAAAAAAAAAAAAAAAAAATATAAAAAAAAAAAAAAAAAAAAAAAAAAAAAAAATATATATATATATATATGTAACTACCAAAAAAGTAAAAACAAGAGAACAAAATATTCAAACTGCATAAGCAAACAGGTTCAATTGCAAAAAAAAAAAAAAAAAAAAAGTGATAGATGTGAAGAAAAACTTTTGAAATATGTTTTAAAAAAAGGATAAAATGAATATAATGGGCAAAAGAGAAAAAAATTCTGGGGAGGGAGGAGTGAGAGAAAAGAGCAAGAGAGAAAGAATAGTAAAGAAAAAAATGGAAACTTCAAAACAAAAAACACAAGAATGGGAAGAACCAAAATAAAGATAAAGAAAAGGAACCAGGAAAAGGGAAGAGAAAAGAAGAGGAAAAAAGAAGGATCATACAAAGAATAATTTAAAAACTTAACTAAAATTGTGGGGAAAAGTGCATGGCACCCAGGCTCCATCTGGGCACACACCAGGATGGAATTCCTGCTGGTCAGGAAGGTGGATGGAGGCAGAGGATGGCCACACTCCTGTTTCCCAAGAGGGTGTGTGTTAAAAGAGTTACAAGGGGAATATCGTACCTTTTCTGTCATCATCCTCCAGTGAAGTTGCCCTTGTTGTCCCCAGCAAGTGGCACCCACTCTTATGTCACTGTCTAGGTAAGAATGCTGCTCTAAAATGGCATTCTAAAATGGCTGAGCCTGCCACCCTTGAACATTCAAAATGGCTGTGCCCTGAGTACACTGCCCCCAGTCCACAGATCCATTTGTCTCCTTACCCACCATTTTCTTTTCTGTTTGTCATGCACCAATGCAGTCCTTGCCCCTTCATTCCTCAGTGAGTGGAGCTGATTCTCAGATTGCTATTGGGAAATATTCAAAATGGCTGTGCCTCCAAGACAGCCAGCAGTCTGACATTCCATTGGTCTCCGCACTCACTGTTTCATTCAGGTTCCTCTCCTAGTTGGTACTTAATCCACTTCTCTTCAAAGCTCAGTGTTCCAGGATTGTTGTCTGTATCAGTTTCAATTGGTTTCTCATTGTTTGGTTGCAGACGGTCTGTGTAGCTTGTCTGTCTATTCTGCCATCTTTCTGGAAGTCTCACCAACATATCATTATTTTGGTCAAAACCACCTGTGTGCTCTCTGAGTGTATTAGCAGACAAAAGAAATGATCTTTAGTATTGGAGGTCAGCAGTAGTTCCAATTTGGCTTTTTTTCCAGAGCCCTGAAAAGCCCTGCCTGGTGACTTCCACTCAGTACTCCTTATACCTACTGGGTTCTTGCTAAAATAACCACCCAAGGAATGTCTCTACTTATTTAAGAATTGTGTAAAAAAATATTGGATCATATCCTATGAATACACTGAGGTTTAGAGAGGTTAAGTAAATTTCATAGTGTTAAGTGTGGTTGTGTCTCAAATCAAGACTGATCAAAAATTAAAATTTTAACCTTTTGGTATTGACTTAACCTCTACCAATTACCACACTTTATGTCATTTAAATCTGGTTTTCTCTTCTGCAGCAAACTAGGCTAGTTCTATGTTTTCTCCCACAGAATATACCTACAAATATTTTAAAATTACTGTAATTGCCATGTCTTTTTATGAATATGTTCTTAATTTTTAACTCTCTTAATTTTTCTTTATGGATCATGATCTGCAAACTCCTTCATTGTCCTGGTAGTGTCTATGAATATACTTTATTTCTGAGTGTGAGAGACTCTTGTAAAGTGGTAATGTAGGATTAGACTTGAACATAGAGATTAAATTCTGTTTTAGAAAATTCTAGAATTTAAAAATTAAACCTGACACTAATCCTCTGTATTTCCAGTTTATTGATCATTAATTGAGAATGCCACCTTAGGCAGAAAGAAGATATTTCTTTTTTTATTGGTAAATAGTTTATATACCATTAGTTTACACAACAAAAGTGTACAACTCAGTGGTTTCAAGTATGTTTACAGCTTTCCAACAATCATCACAATCTTATTTTAGAACATTTTTGTTACCCTAAAAGAAATCCCCATAGCCATTAGCTGTTACTGCCTATCACCTCCATCTTACTTCTCCCTACACTAGTCTTAGGAAACCACTGTTGTTGTTTGTCTGCTATTTTTCTATATAGATTTGTCTATTCTGGATATTTTATATAAATGGAATTATTTAGTTGTGGTCTTTTAATTTTTTTTTCTTTAGCATAATATTTTCAAGGTTCCTCCATGTGTAGCATGCATCAGTATTTCATTCCTTTTTATTGACAAATAACCCATTGTTTGGATATGCTACATTTTGTTTATCCATTCATCAGTTCATAGCCATTTGGGTTATTTCCATATTATTTTATTATTATTATTTTTTGGTTATTATGAATAATACTGCTATGAACATTTATGTACAAGTCTTTGGGTGGGCATATATTTTCATTTCTTTTGACTAGAATCCAAGCAGTAGAGTTACTGGTTGTTATTGTAACTCTACCTTAAAATTTTGAGAAACATCCAAACTATTTTCCAAAATGTCTGCACTATTTTAAATTTCCACCAACAAAATCGTGATGAGGACTAAAAGATTGAATTAATAGAGGAATTTGTAAATGTTAGAAGACTATCCATGGCTACGTTTATGATCCTCATTTGTCTAACTCTACCAGGAAAGAAAAAGCAGGAAATAAATACTTAGTATACATTTAAACAATCTCTAAGTCATCTTGTGTGTTTCTGTAGGTATTTCTTGCACTTAATGTTTCAGCTCATTAGCTCAAATTTTGCTAGTATGGCTCTAGTGAGACCAGGAACAGATGTGAGTGTAGTACATACAAGTTAGCCCATGAGTTTGCTATTCATATTCACATAGCAGTGCTAACTCTGGGCAGCCATCTCTCAGGGACATGTTATTTATTTCATGGATGTCTAGACCAGACAGCCATAGTACTAAGTCTGACTTGAAAAATGACTGGAGAAAAAGATGACTGAGAAAATAAATTGTAAGAGTTGCCCTACTGATTGAAGGCAATTAGTGCTATTTTAAGAATGGCCCTGACTCATGGGAACCCCAAATCATGGAGCTCCTATGCACAGTAGAACTAAACACCATCTGGTCCTATGCCATCCCCATGACTGGTTGCAGATTGGACCAATTCACCATTTTCATGGCTGATTTTCAGAGATAGATTTCCACACCTTTCTTCCTAGTTTGTCTTAGTCTGGAAGTACCACTGAAACCAATTCAGCATCATGACAACACGTCTTTATTGACAGATGAATGGTGACTGCATGAGGTACAATGGCATGGAGTTGAACCAGATCTCTTGTTTCAAAGATGAAAATTCTATCACTGCCTCTGTATTTTAAAGTAATACATATTAAAATGCCAGAATTGAAGACTTGCAAGAAGGAGTTCATCAGAGCATGACTCAGAGAAAGGACTAATCCTGCACTGTCTTTCTTTTTATGAGATTATATTCATTATATATCTATTTCTACAGTGCATCTACAGTTATCATTATTTAATAGTCATAAAATTAAATAAATGGAACTAGAAATTCTGCACCTTCTAGAAACTTCTATTTCAGCTGTATTTAGCTATGTTATTTAAAATACAATATAATATCAATTAAGCACTTCTCTGTTTCATACATATTTCTCACCTGAACCCAAATGTTGAGAAGTATTTTTAGTTTTCTCATTTTCACATATGTTTGTTGTTGTTGTTGTGAGTCGTTGAGACAAACCCAACTCATAGCGAGCCCTTCTTGGTTTTCTGAGGCAGTATCACTACAGAAGTAGGATTGCCCAACCTTCCTTCTGAGGAGTGGCTGGTGGGTTTGAACTGCCAGCCGTCTGGTTAGCAGGCAAGTGTCTTAGCCACTATGCTACCAGAGCTCCC
>NW_006923978.1:14866-17373 GCF_000298275.1 Orycteropus afer afer
AAAAAAAAAAAAAAAAAAAAAGTGCTCTACTGAGACTCAAAGCATTTATTTGAATAAGACTCTACATATTTATGTTGGTTTTGTTGGATGCCATCAAGTTGGCTCCAATTTGTAGTGACCCCATGTACAGCAGAACAAAACACTACCCAGTCCTACACCATCCTCATAATCATTGCTGTGTTTGAGCCCATGGTTGCAGTCACTGTGTCAACACAACAGATCCTGTAGAAGTTCTTCCCCATTTTTTGCTGAACCTTTATGTTACCAAGCATGATTTCTTTCTCCAGGGGCTGGTTTCTTCTGACTACATGACCAAAGGAGGTGGGATAAGGTCTAACCATTCTTGCTTCTCAGGAACATTCCAGCTGTACTTATTCCAGGACAGATGTGTTTATACATTTATATAGGATACTAAGAACCAGTCCACCACTTATCTGTCAGTTTGTTGTACTGTGGTGGCTTGCATGGTGTGAGGCTGTAGGCTATTTCACCAGTATTTCAAATACCAACAAGGTCACCAATGGTGGATGAAGGACTGAACTGGCTACTCTAAACTTGGCTAAGACACCCTGAAACCTCAAAGATGAATTCTGCTTGTAGACCCCACACCCTACCCTGCCTGGTGAAACCTCAAAGATAAATTACCAGCCTGCAGACTCCACACTCTCCCCAGCCTTGTCAGAAAAACAATTCCACTTCCTGGAAACTGCAACTTTTGCAAAACCTGTGCCTTTCACCAGAAGTCCCTCTAAAAGGGGGGAGGGCAACACTTTCTCAAGGCATGGCTCTACTCTGCAACTGGCATTGTTCACGATTCTCCTAGAGTCGTCCCTCTCAGGCTTTTCTTCAATAAAGCCTGCTCTGATCTGTCAAGGTTGTGGCTATTTTTACTTCCCTTACTTTCACTTTAACGTCTGTATGTCCACACTTTCCTAACAGTGGACAGGTTTAGCAAAGCTTCCAGGCTAAGACAGGATCAGAAGAAGGAAAGGGCCATCCACTTCTTGAAGAATTTTCCAGTAAAAACCTTATGAATAGCAGTGAAACACTGTCTGATATATTACTGGAAAACTTTACGAATACCTTGAAACATTGTCTGATATAGTGCCAGAAAAGGAACCTCTCAGGTTGGAAGGTACTCAAACTACAACTGGGGGGAAGAGCTTCCTTCTCAAAGTAGAGTCACCTTTAACGACATGGATGGAGTGAAACTTTTGGGAACTTCATTTGCTGATGGAGCACAACTCAAAATGGAAAGAAACAGCTGCAAACATCTATTAATAACTGGAACATGAAATGTATGAAGTATGAATGTAGGAAAACTGAAAGTTGTCAAAAAATGTCCAAGTTCAAAGTGCCAGGCTCTAGGGGCTGGGTGAAAGCCCCTCAACCTTGAGCTTCAGCTCTGCCTCCTACCCCCAGCTCACTGGAGCTAGAGGCTTTTCTTCACTCAGACAGCTGTTGGCTGCTGAGGCTGACAAGCCCACTGTTGACAAGCAAAAAGGCACAGTCCCAATGTTACCAAACCACATGGCAGGCCGTTAATTCAAGTCCATTGAAATTCCCAAGGTTGGCAGAGCATGGCAGGCTGCTGAACAATGACATGACTACAAGCAGGGTTCAAGCATGCCATAAGCTAAAGACTGTTCCCCAAGGCTTCTCCTTATATACAGGAAGCAGACCACATCCCTAAGGTAGCTACCCAGCTGCACACAGTAGATTCCACCGTGGAGTTGATTCCACCAATTTAATCACAGGGAATACTACATCCAGCTGCCCAGCCAATCAACCAGGCCTAGCCAAGTTGACACACACACTTACTTATCACAACCACTAAAACCAAAGATGAGGAAATTGATGTTTACCAACTTCTGCAGTCAAAAATTGACCAAACATGCAATTAAGATGTATTGATTATTACCGGTGATTGGAATGCAAAAGTTGGAAACAAAGAAGAATTGCTTAAGAATTTCAAGAAGTTGGAAAACATGCTCTTGGTTATAGAAATGATGCCAGAGATTACATTATAGAATTCTGTAAGACTGATGACTTATTTATTGCAAATACCTTTTTTCAACAACATGAAAGGTGACTTTACATGTGGACCTCACCAGATGGAATACACAGGAATCAAATCTACTATATATGTAGATACAGGCAATGGAGAAGTTCAATATCTCTAGCCAAAACAAGGCCAGGAGCTGACTGTGGAAGAGACTTCAGTTGCTCATATGTCAGTTCAAGTTGAAGCTGAAGACAATTAAAAGAAGTCCTTGAGAGACAACCATAACTTTGATTATATCCCACCCAAATTTAGAGACTATCTGAAGAATAGATTTAACTCATTGAACACCAATGACTGAAAACCAGATGAACGGTGGGAAGATATTAAGAACATAACACACAAAGAAAGCAAAAGGTCATTAAAAAGACAGAAAAGGAAGAAAAGACCAAAATGGATGTCAGAAGAGACTCTGAAACTTGCTCTTGAATGGAGAGTAGCTAAA
>NW_006923979.1:0-952 GCF_000298275.1 Orycteropus afer afer
ACTGGTGACAAATTCCTTGTTTTTTTTTTTTTTTGCTTTGTTTTGTTTACATATCACTTATATTCTCTATGGCGAGTTGTCTCATCTATAAACTGATAAGATCATAGTACCTATATCTAATGGTTGTAGTGAAGATTGAATGAATGTTGTAAAGACTGAAATCACCTAAATCACTTAGAATGGTATCTGGCACCATGTAGGCTCTGTGGATGTCTTTAACTATTCATGTATTTCTCAACTTATGAAAATATAAGCAAAAGACATAATGAGACATAGTTAATAAGTATAATTTAGCTCAAAATCTATAAAATATTAAATATATTTTGGTAGGTAAATAAAACAAAAATAATGTTTTGATTTATTAAGTTTAATACTTTTGGGAACAGAAATAACTGAGTAATTAGTCTTCTGACTTTTACTCTTTTTATTGTAATTTAAGAGAACCCAAGATCATATCAGTTCCCAGAGGTAGAGAGTAACTCTACAGCAAAGCTAATTGTTGGTTTCTTAGGTACACAGCTACATTTTCCAATCTCTTTTGTAATTAGTAGGAGTTGTGTGACTGATTTCTAGGTAATGGAACATGAAGAGAAATGGAGTACACCATTTCCAGCCTAGATGAAAACAAAAGCCCTGACTCATCTGTAATGTTGCACATTGTTTCCTCTTCCACCAACTGAATACAAACAAAATAAAATTTTGGAAGTCATATATTGCAGATGATGGAACCATAATACTCAGTAGCTTTGATCCTAGAATCACCACTTGTAGGAGAGTAGGGGAACCAACCACCAATCGGGAACATTAAGTATGGATTTTTTTACATGAGTAGGAATTAAGCATCTATCCTTTTTCATTATTCATTTACTTTTCCTCTTGGTTACAACCTCTGGAAATTATTAAGCTAATATACCCCTGTTCCAACTCTGATGTAGTTGAGACCAGTGAAAAA
>NW_006923979.1:1262-2907 GCF_000298275.1 Orycteropus afer afer
AGTAACCTACTTTAATTAACTACTTGAGGGAAGTAATAAAGTACTAATTTAGTCTACTCACTTGTGAAGGATAAATTGAAGTCACTGAGTGATTTTCTCTCATTTAAAATAGAAAAACATTAAAAATAATTAGTGTATTTCTTTTCCTTATTCAAAATCATTTCTCAATATTAATGAGTGTTTAAAGTTCTATATTTGTGTACTTGTATGTAAAATATTTTTAATAAAATGAATGGAATATTGCTTGACAGAATGTTAGAAAATTTTATTAAATTCAAATTAAGATGATAAAATTGTGGTGGTGATGTAATAATATCCTTCTCGTTACAGAAGAGCAAATCAGAATTATGACTGGGGTATGATCATGGACATAATAGAGGTACTTACATTGAAAATAGACTAAAAGATATATTTATTTTTTCTGAGTTCAAGTTATCCACTGTATCAGTTCTAATTGTTACTAATTCTAGTAACAGCTGCTTTTATCATAGAGGAGACTTAAGAGAAAGAAATTTATAAGAAAGAAATTTATGGATAAATACAGTATTCATAGTGATCATATTTTGCTTGCTTATATACTTTTATATATTTGACATATTTAAAATATATTACTGCCATTATCAGAAATGTCATTAGGAAATATCATTATCAAATTTTTATCAAGAATTTGTCCTAATATTTTTATGGTGCTCATCATAGTGTTTGTTGTTATTGAGTTATAGCCTGCTATAAGAAAAAAGAAAAGTACTGACAGTACATAATTGATGTATAAATAATTATTATGGCCCTGGGCAAATGCATATAGAGCACTGGGGTCAGGATTATAGATGATCCAAGCCAAGAGTGAGGTTATTAGTATAATAATAAATAGATCTGAGTGAAAATAACCAAAAATTTTGATGTAGTCTACAAATTATGACCACAGGGAAATGTTGGAGGAGTATAGTTTTAACAATACAAATGGAAAGTGACTGGAGACACAATGTGTTGCCCTCATCATTATATAGTGTGACATTTAACCCAGAACTAAGAACTTTATTATACTTAATGATGCAATTACTAGGTGTAATACTGAGTGCTTTGAGTATCAAGCATGAAATACTGTGTAAATGACTTGAGAGAACATAATTATGTGAATGGGTTTTGCTAACAAGCTTTGCTCCTCAGCTCTGCCCTTGTAGGGCAAGTTTGCCAAATCTGATGTGACCAATTCAAGAATTAAGGTTTGTAGTGGGAATCAAATAAAAGAAACTTCAGAGTTAAACAAGGAGAATCAAGGGAAAAAAAAATAGAGTTGAACAACTCTCTTAATGTCATAATATCATATATTGCTGGCTTAAGGCTTCTTTTAAAGGTTGTAATGATTAAGCATTCAGCCACTAACATAAAGGTTTGAACCCACCAGT
Organism: Orycteropus afer afer; assembly: GCF_000298275.1. Taxonomy (NCBI): domain Eukaryota; kingdom Metazoa; phylum Chordata; class Mammalia; order Tubulidentata; family Orycteropodidae; genus Orycteropus; species Orycteropus afer. Next base: position 2,669 of record NW_006923979.1, read on the forward strand.
TACTTCACAGAAGAAAAGTCCTGGTGATCTGCTCCTGTAAAGATTTCAAACTATGAATCCTCTGCACAGTTCTACTCTGTCCAGTAGAGTCACTAGTAGTCAGAATCAACTGGATAGTCCAACAAACTACTAAAATGTCCTGTATCTCTTAAAAATACTATCTCCTATCTCACACATCAAATGGAACACACAGGAATCAAATTTGCTACATCTGTAGAAAGAGGTGATGAAGAAGCTCA
>NW_006923979.1:6692-7601 GCF_000298275.1 Orycteropus afer afer
CCTGAACTAGATGGATTGACACAGTCGTTACAATGATGAGCTCAGGTATAGCAAGGATTGTGAGGCTGGCACAGGACCAGGCAGCGTTTCATTCTGTTGTAAATAGGGTCGCTATGAGTTGGAGCTGACTTGACGGCACCTAACAACAACAACAACAACATAGCCAATCAGTTAACATGTGGTATTTAAGTGAGCACGAAGAGCTGAGGTTTATACATTACTCTTGAACTCTGTTGAGGTCACTCTCATCTAAGCATGATTTGAACTTTTTCTGCTTCCCTAGTATAATGTAAGCAAACAACATCCACTTTTAAATCACACAACGTGATTTCAAAATTTGGCTCAAGTACCTGTTGAGTACATATTCTTAAAGAAGTTATTTAATCCTTTACATCCAGTTAAATTGCATATGTAATAGCAGAAGTAATAGCAATGTATTGATGAATGGTTGTGAACAGTACATGAGTTCATAAATATTTAGAACTTAGAAAAGTACCTGGAACATCACAAATGTCAAAGAATATTTATTATTATTTTAGTTAAATTATCCCTATAATTATTATAATCTCTGAAATCTTTTTAGTGCTCATGCACAAGCTCTTTCATGACCCGGGTTCACAAATTCACTCCTCACTATACAATTCACTCTTCTTTCCACTTCAGGGTTTCAAAGCATTTCTTCCAGATTCAGCATGGGTGAAGAAACACCACTGGAACAGAGTCAGATTTGTAAAATATGTGTATACTGGAATGATAACTGGAACAGGAAAAATTATGGGTCAATGCCATTGTTGTTGTTGCTGTTGTTATATGCCGTCGAGTCGGCCTCGACTCATAGCGACCCCTCCTTGGGTTTCTGAGGCAGTATCACTATGGAAGTAGGATTGCCCAACCTTCCTTCCGAGGAGT
>NW_006923979.1:7983-9629 GCF_000298275.1 Orycteropus afer afer
GGATGGGATGATTATCCCTTCTTATTATCCACTTATTCTGTCACTGGTCCATTTTGTTTCTTTCATACTATTTAACAAAATTAATAACTATTGTTATTTTGTCTTCAGGCATATTGCCTCTAGCTGGCAAAGAGCCTGAGTGCCACAGTATCGAGGATCTGACCCAAATAAATAAATAAATAATAAAGCCATCTCTGTTCTCTCATGCAAATTCTCCGGTGCGCTCTTTAGGTCAAGGGTAACTGATACAAAATGTGTTAGACTGGCTTCTTATTCTCCTGACACAGCACATTGACATATAGTAGTTTTTCAACACATTTGTTGTTGTTATTGTTAACTGCCATCAAGTCAGACCCGACTCATAGCGACCCCTCTGACGCAGTATCACTACAGAAGTAGATTGCCCCATCTTCCTTCCTAGGAGTGGCTGGTGGGTTTGAAACTTCTTGCTAGCAGTCCAATTCCTTAGGCACTACACCACCAGAAAACTTTGAGAGGTATTTATTTTACAAAGAAAGAACTAATACTGTATTACCTGGAACCCACATAAAATAAGCTCCATTAGCATTTTGTAGATAATATCTTTCCTATACATTAAAAAAAAGTTGTGGCAGAGACCCTTTAACCTAGTAACATGTATAAATTTAATGTTCAGGTGAAGTATTAAAACCCTTAACATCCACTTTCAAGAAGAATATAAAAGTAACCTTGAATCTCAGGAAAGGGTAAAAAGTACTAAACATACTCACTTACATGCACAGCTATTTTTCAGGAAGCTATTTTTTGATTTAAAAAAAAAAATGACCTTTTTTCTGTACCTGATTTTATTTTTCAGGCCTAAAAATATTGCCAGTGCCTGAGGCTTAAGTCAGAGTGAACCTTCATTATCACTCCAGAGACTTGGCACTTTCCTCATTAGGCTCCATGGTATCTGACTGAGTGACCTTGTTTGGTGAGAAGACACAGATGGAGTCTGTCAGTAAATCTTGTTAATGTAACAAGTATTCCTACTGTTAGATGAGTGTTGCACCTGATACTGGCATCTCTCCCCTTAGTAAACAACCCCTATTCCCTTTCCAACACGGGTCTCTTCCCTCATGCCATCAGTTTTTTCAGCATTAGCTTGTTCTAAGGATTATCTAAAAGAATGTCTCTTGCTGTGAAGGTGAGCTGCACTCTCGTTCCTGATAGTAAACTCTTGCTGGCTTTTGAAAGATGTAAAGATGGCATTAAATATGACAAACATAAACCTAAACCAAGCAGACCATCTCTGTGCTGGAAAGAGATTTATTTCAGGAACCAATGTTCTAATTTGTCATTTCACTCTGTTATTATATTTCGCAACATCACAGATAAGGCTTAAAGGTGGATGATAGTCTCATTGACAAAAGAAAGATTGGCACACTTCAGTGCTTACGGTTATAAGGGAGTGGGGCTGTATTATGCAGTTTGGAAAAGGTACAATTTAGATATTTTATATGCAAAAGTTAGCTCATAGTTACTGGAAAATGACTACATTTCAAGCTTGATGAGAGAATCTAATTTGATGATTTTAGATGAATTTATTTATAAAGTATAAAACTGTGTATTTGTATATAATTTTAAATACATACAATAATACAAAAATATTGTCAAATATAGAGTAA
>NW_006923979.1:10277-10987 GCF_000298275.1 Orycteropus afer afer
AAGTATATTCTGTTAAGATACAGAATCTAGAACAATCAGTAAAACATAACTCAAAAATTTAGTGGAATAAAAACTTTAAAACAAAAGTTTACACTAAGAACATATTCACTTCATAGAAAAGAAAGCAGAAAACAAGAAAGAGAAGGTTTTAAAATAAATCATAGAAAAATGTAAAATAACAGACATAAATGGAACTACATTGATAATAATATTAAATATTAATGTTTAAATAATCCAATGAAATGTCAGATATTTATAGAATAAATAATAATTATAAAGAGTATGTTTGAATACATACTTTAGATTAAAACATACAAATAAGTTGAAGGTTGTTCTTGTTGAAGGTGTTGTCAAGTCCGTTTTGATTGCTAGCAACCAAAAGGGCAACAGAATGAAACCCTGCCTGGTCCTTTATCATCCTCACAATTATCACTGTATATGAGCCCATCATTGCAGCTACAGGAGCTCTGGTAGCACAGTGCCTAAGGCACTTGACTGCTTACTTGACTGCTAACTTCCTCCTTGGAAGGAAGATGGGGCAATCTACTTCTGTAGTGATACTGCCTGGGAAGTCCAAGGAGGGGTCGCTGTGAGTCAGGTCCGACTCGACGGCACCTAACAACAACAACATTGCAGCTACAGTGTCAATCCATTTTGTTGAGAGTCTTCCTCTTTTTCACTGACCCTCTCCTTTACCAGGAGTTCTAGTA
>NW_006923979.1:11742-12877 GCF_000298275.1 Orycteropus afer afer
GGGAGAGAGGCACATCTCCATTCTCAAAGTATCATCTTCATTTTTAAACACTTTAAAGAGGTCTTTTGCAAGAGATTTGCCCAATGCAATATGTTGTTTAATTTCCTGACTGCTGCTTCCATGTGTGTTGACTGTTGAACTAAATAAAATGAAATACTTGACAGCTTCAACATTTTCTCTCTTTCCTATTTTTTTTAAATCATGATGTTGCTTATTGGTCTAGTTGTGGGGATTTTTGTTTTCTTTAAGTTGAAATGTAATCCATACTGAAAGCTATAGTCTTTTTGTCTTTATTAATAAGTGCTTTGAGGCCTCTTTGCTTTAAGCAGGCAAGATTGTGTCATCTGCATATTGCAGGAAAGTAAAAGGATGTAAAATATACCATGTAAACAGCAATAATAAGCTAGAGCAGCTATAGTAATATCGTACAAAATAGATTTCTTAACATGCAAGTTACTAGTAATAAAGAAGGATATTTTATAATGATTTAAATCAACCCCTCAGAGATATGTAACAATTACAAACATGGCTACCTAACCACTACATCTATTGTCATCAAATCTATTCTGACTCATAGTAGCCCCCATTGGATTTCCAAGGCTGTAAATAGACCGTCAACAAGATGGACTGACACAGTGGCTACAACAATAGGCTCAAGAATAGCAAGAACTGTGAGGATGGCACAGGACCTGGCAGTGTTTCGTTCCATTGTATGTAGGGTTAATATGAGTTGGATCCAACTTGTTAGCACCTAATAACAATTACAGGTACCTGACAACAGAGCCCCAAGATTCATGAAGCAAAAACAGACAATTGAAGGAAGAAATAGGGAATTAAACGATAATATTTGTATATTTAAAATCCCCACATGTAAAAAGATAGGACAATGCCAAAGGGGCAGGGAGACCGCAACTTCTGATCTCCTCTAACCTCACAAGAGGAAGACAGAATCACCATCAGTAGCCTAAGGCCTATGCCTGCGAAGTCAGACATGCCCCCTCCCTCCAGCCCTTTCACCAACCGTTCCTCCTGCAGTACCCACCACTTCTCTGCTGGGTTCAATAATTTTCTACAGTGGCTACACAGAACTCACAGATTATGGGGTTTATTAGGGAAGCAAAAGACCACAATTCAA
>NW_006923979.1:13532-14052 GCF_000298275.1 Orycteropus afer afer
AGTGTACTGTGTCATACAACAAACCTCAGTGAGTTTAAAAGTATTGAGATCAGGGTAAGTATATCCTTCAACCACAAAAGATTAAAATTACAAATAAATAACAATTAACAGAAAAAATAATTTTGAGGAAAACTGTTAATTGGCATGCACTGGCACATTAAAAGGAATGTTATTACAGGAGAAAGGGAAAGGATGACAAATGTCCTGAATGGATATCAGTGCTTATAAAAAAAAAAAAGATTAAATAAATTAATGAGGTAATTGTGTATCATATTAGGGAACAATGATGTAAAATAACATGACCATTTATCCAAGACAAATAAACTAGCATGCTCTTCCAGATGAGTAAATCATAGCCCCCAAAAAATGTCCTGGGGTCTCGGCAGCAATAGTGCAAGGAATAAGTCCAGAGGAGATGGGAAATGTGATTTGTGTAGGTGTTCTAACTGTTAAAGCCTTTCTCACAGCCAAGATAAGATTCAAGGAACTGTGCTGTTAATTGTAATTGGAAACTTTAGTG
>NW_006923979.1:15377-16001 GCF_000298275.1 Orycteropus afer afer
ATGGAGTAAAGCTCTTGGGACTTTAATTTGCTGGTGGGATTAGATTCAAAAAGGGAAGAAACAGCTCCAAGCATCCATTAATAATCAGAATATGGTATGTACATAATATGAATCTAGGAAAATTGGAAGTAGTCAAAAAATGAAATGGAATGTATAAAGTTCAATATCCTAGGCATTAGTGAGCTGAAATGAACTGGTATTGGTCATTTTGAATCAGACAATAATATCATACACTATACTGGGAATGACAAATTGAAGAGGAATGGAGTTGTATTCGTCATCAAAAAGAATGTTTCAAGATCTATGCTGATGTGCAATGCTACCAGTGATAGGATAATATCTGTACACCTAGAGAAAGACCAGTTAATACTATTATTCAAATATATTTACCAACCACCAAGCAAAAGATGAAGAAATTGAAGATTTTCAAAAACTTCTGCAGTCTACAATTGACCAAACATAAAATCAAGAGGTATTGATAATTATTGGTGATTGAAATGCAAAAGTTGGCAACAAAATGGTAGTTGGAAAATATGGTCTTGGTTATACAAATGTACTGAAGATTGTGTGAGAGAATTTTGCAAGACCAATGACTTATTCATTGCAATTACTTTTTTCAACAAC
>NW_006923979.1:16101-16824 GCF_000298275.1 Orycteropus afer afer
AAATTGGAAATAGTCAAAAAATGAAATGGAATGTATAAAGTTCAATATCCTAGGCATTAGTGAGCTGAAATGAACTGGTATTGGCCATTTTGAATCAGACAATAATATCATACACTATACTGGGAATGACAAATTGAAGAGGAATGGAGTTGTATTTGTCATCAAAAAGAATGTTTCAAGATCTATGCTGATGTGCAGTGCTACCAGTGATAGGATAATATCTGTACACCTAGAGAAAGACCAGTTAATACTATTATTCAAATATATTTACCAACCATCAAGCAAAAGATGAAGAAATTGAAGATTTTCAAAAACTTCTGCAGTCTACAATTGACCAAACATAAAATCAAGATGTATTGATAATTATTGCTGATTGAAATGCAAAAGTTGGCAACAAAATGGTAGTTGGAAAATATGGTCTTGGTTATACAAATGTACTGAAGATTGCATGAGAGAATTTTGCAAGACCAATGACTTATTCATTGCAATTACTTTTTTCAACAACATACACGGTGACTATACACATGGACCTCACTAGATGAAATACACAGAAATAAGATCGACTACAAACTGGTAGCATAGTGCCTAAGGGATCTGACTGCTAACTGGAAGGCTGGATGTTCAAACCCAGTAGTCACTCCTTGGAAGGAAGGTTGGGCAATCTACTTCCATAGTGAAAAACCAAGGAGGGGTCTCTATAAGTCAGATCCGACTCAACACCAG
>NW_006923980.1:0-477 GCF_000298275.1 Orycteropus afer afer
ACAAATAACACGAATAAGAAACTAAATGGGTGACATCATAACAGAACTGACTGAAATAAAAAGAAAAATATCAGGATACTATGAAGAACTGTACTCCAGCAAATTTGAAAATCTGGAAGAAATGGGCAGATTTCTAGAAACACAACATTTACCTAAGTTAACACAGACTGATGTTGAAAAGTTGAACAGGCCCATCACAAAAGAAGAAATTGAGCAGGTCATCAAAAAATTACCAACTAAAAATAGTCCTGGCCCAGATGGTTTCACCATAGAATTCTACAAAACATTCAGAGAAGTCCTGATACCACTCCTACTCAAACTATTCCAAAGCATAGAAAAGGATGGAATCCTCCCTAACATATTTTATGAAGCATAACCTTGCTACCAAAACCAGGCAAAGACATCACTCAAAAGGAAAACTACAGACCAATATCCCTCATGAATATAAATGCAAAAATCTTCAACAAAATCATAGCC
>NW_006923980.1:2230-2821 GCF_000298275.1 Orycteropus afer afer
GGTGGGACTGTAAAATGGTACAAACATTGTGGAAAGCAGTATGGTGATTCCTTCAAAAGTTGGAACTAGAAATTCCATTTGACCCACCTGTTCCATTACTAGGTATAAACCGTAAAGAAATGACAGCCATGACAAGAACAGACATATGCACACCCATGTTCAGCGCAGAACTATTTACAATAGCCAAAAGATGGAATCAACCTAGGTGTCCATCAACTGAGGAATGGATATCCAAACTATGGTACACACACACAATGGAATACTATGCAACCCTAAATAATAATGTAGAATCTGCAAAACACCGCATAGTGTGGATGAACTTGGAAAGTATTATGCTGAGTGAAATAAGTCAATAACAAAAGGACAAATATTGTATTAGTCCATTATTGTAATAGTCAAGGAAACGCTTATCTATGGAAGGTCATTTCCTTTGTTGGTTACCAGGAGTGGGAGGGGAAGGGAGGGAATACTGTTAGATAGAGAGAGATAAGTTTTAATTTGGGTGAAGAAAAGGGCAATGTACCAAATATGAGTGATCAATATAGTGGCACTGAGGAAGAGAAAGACATAGAGAGGTACGTGGGAAGTACA
>NW_006923980.1:3614-8942 GCF_000298275.1 Orycteropus afer afer
AGACAGGCATATCAGTTGAGCATTTACCTGAGGTAGATACACTCCTCGGAGAGAACAAACAGGAGAGAAAGAAGGGCTGCTCAGGCACAGGGAGAGAGCTCAGGGAGTAGGAGTGCATGCAGGGATGGACACAGGGAAGAGGTAACTATCAGGGAGGAAGTGGGAGGGTAGATGTTGCATTGTGGTAAATTGTGGTCAATGTCTTGAGACAAAATGTATGTGAACTGCTGTATAAAATGTATATGTTCTGTAAATTTTCACCCAAATCACAATAAATAAATAAATAAACAAACAAACAAACAAACAAATAAATAAATAAATATTTTAAAAAAGAATGTGGGCTGGAGGATTTTCCAGAGTGTTTTTTTTTCCTATTTGGAGGATTTTAAAACTGTGTTTACAATTAGATAAGGGAATAAGTATGAGCATAGATCCTGAAGTAGGGAAGGAGAAAAATGTAGATAAAGAACCAAAATTAAAAGAGTTAAAATCACAAGAAGAAATAGTTAAACAGAAGCTAGAAACTAAACCCTCCGAAGTTAAGAAAGAAAAGTTATATCCTTCCTTAAATCCATTTTAAGTCAGGGAAAACCTTTTTTAAATGTTTTTAAATCAATACCATGCCTTCTAGCACTTGCTATCCTCCACCTTTTGACCTTTTCCCTCCCTCAGGGAAGCAAGTCAACTGTTTGTCATCCACTGTGCCTCCTGTATCACCTATACAAGCTATGGTGCAAAAAGTGAGGGCCATGGATGAGGACATTCCATTAGAATTAAAACATGTTTTTCCCTTAACGGAATACATAGAACAGCAGACTAATTAACTGATGTGAGAACATAAAGCATTTTCTTTTAAAACTTGTAAAGATTTGAAACAAGCCGCTACCACCTATGGGCCAACAGCACCGTTTGTAAAAATCTTAATAGAAACCATTGCTCAAGAAGTTTTGTGTCCTTATGATTGGTATATGCTGGCTAAAATGGCATTAGAAGGAGGAAATAATTGACCCAGAGGCTAGGGCTTTTGGTTGTTGTTATTGTTGTTTTTATGTGCAGTCAAGTCGAACCTGACTCATAGCAGGTTATGGCAGAGAGTGGTCCAATAACTTTATGTGTATAATCTGAATTCCCAGGTGTATAATGGGCCTGACAAGGGGCAAGGTTGTAGTCACTGATTGTTCACATCCAGCTACCCAGAGGGACCGAGTAGTTGAACCTGTGGGCTTGGGACCATAGTCATAGAAGACATCAAGCTCAATTGGCATAACATACTACACAAAACATTGTTCCACCTCCTACTGTGGTGAGTAGCGACTGAGATATTAAAAGCTTGCAAGCTGCCATCTAGATGCAACCATGGGTCTCTCCTCATCCAGAGCCCTCCTTGGGTTTCTGAGGCAGTATCACTATGGAAGTAGATTGCCCCATTAGGTTACACCCAGCCAAAGGTCCAAGGCCATATGCATAGAATGGGATGGTAATCAAGGTGAAGACAAGAATCTGGAATGTCTTTAAAAGGATTATGTGTTTTGGATTATGTGTTTACCTGAATGTACTATGGCTATTGAATATTTTCTTACCTGCTTGTACTTTAGAAATGATTATGGGGTATGTGGATAACAGAGAGTGTGTAAGCTCACCTTCAGCCAATACTTGATTGGATATGTTAATAGGGAAAATAGAATTTGCCCAGAAGAAACACAGGCTTTTGTTTCAAACCGTGTGTATAGTGTATAGGGGCTTACATAGAAAACCTGAGCCCCATCCTGTACTACTGTGTGAACAGAAGATTTGCATTTGAATAAGGACCCGAAGAGGAAAAAATAATGACTGTTTGGCTCTTTGAATTTCGAGCAAGCAGACTGGTGTTGGGTGTTTCGAAACAGGAAAGTCATGGTCCATGAGAGAAACCCCTTCCAGGACTGAAAGGTAATGGAAGCCAGTAAGTAGTAAACTTGTATGTTACTTGCTTGTGACCACCTGAATCCACCGGAGTGGAAATGGTGGAAGTGCAGCAAAGAAGAAATGGGCTGAATTTGGTATTTAACCTAGGCCACGGAGGCTGGGGATGAGAGGAAGGGCTGGCTGGTCTGAAGTGCAATGAATTGTAAGCCTACAGGCATTGAAATAGTCCCTGAGGACTGAAGATGTAAGAGATGGTGCTGGCTGGTCTGAAGTGAAGGAAAGAGTGTGACTCCCAAACTTGGCAGCTGGTATCCATGACCTATCTGGGATGGCTAGGGCTAAGTTGACCCGAACCCAACCAAATGAAGAGGAAGGTGTTTCACACTGAGCTGGTGTTAAGTTGCTGCAATTTGATGGCTTGAGCTGGGCTAGACTTTGCTTGTTTATGGATACAGAAGCCTGAAGTTTCCAAGCAGAACAGAAGATTCTCCAGAGAGAAAGGACCATGCTTGTCTCCTCAGAGTACTGGTTTGATATGGATGGGCAAGTTAGAAATTGACTATTTAAAATGGCGTAGATAAAGGCATGAAATGGCTGGCTTACATGCTTTCATGGGTGTGGTTAATCTTAAACTGATGGTGAAGGGGATATTAATTTTTGAAGTATAAAAGGTATAATGGCTAGAAAAGCCAGGAGGTGGCCTGTGGTGTAATAAATTACCTGCTATGGCTTTTCTAGCCTGAGTTTTTGTAAACTCTGTGGTGGAGTTTGCTGTGAATAACTGAGGAGCTCCTGATGGTAAATGTTATCCTCCTGGGGTATTTCTGTGGGGAGTGGCACAAAGCAATGTTCTGGGAAGGTTGCTCTCTTTCAGGTGCTTAGAATTCTGATGCTATGATTGGCTAGTTTGGCCACTCTGCCAGGCTCAAAAAGAGTCCTCCTAGAGGCAAAACTCTCTGACTGCTGACTGAGAAGGATGTGCTGCTGAAAGAGACATGCATTCCTGAGAGACACGTGCTGCTGGGAAAAAGATGCAAGAGACACACATTGCTGAGAGAGGCACTGCTGGGAGAGAGACTGTGAGAGACTGTTGGCTGAGAGATGGCAGGCTGAAAGAGACTTAGTGCTTTTCCTGAACTTGAATTGTAACCTGGTGCTTCCCTGATAAACCCCATAATCAGTGAGTTCTGTGTGGCTTCCCTGCCCCTTTAGCAACCCCAATCAATTTGCAAACATTATACTTAATGAATTTAAGAAATTTAACCCTTTGAAAAGTATTCCTACATTTCTATACCACTTTTTACCATATATTATAATGTTTTTAATTGTATTATTTGTTATTCTTTGGGTTCTGAAACTAATACATCAAGTAATTCAGTCTTTGACTATTGAGGTACATCTACTACATTTAAAAAATAAAAAGGGAGGACATGTTGGAGACCAAGAAAAAGACCCCCAAAAGAACACAATTGCAAAGCATATGTTCTAATTACAGTTAAGAGACGGCAAGGTCTCTCTCACTGCTAAATCCTTAATTGGCAAAATATCAAATATTAAAAGTAGATGTTATTCCAGTAGTCCATGTTTTTATCTTATTGTTGTTGTTATGTGCCGTGGAGTCAGACCCCACTCATAGTGACCGCTCCTTGGGTTTCTGAGGCAGTATCACTATGGAAGTAGATAGCCCAACCTTCCTTCCGAGGAGTGCCTGGTGGGTTTGAACCGCCAGCCTTCTAGTTAGCAGTCAAGTGCCTTAGGCACTACACTACCAGAGCTCCTTTTTATCTTATTGGGATGTTTCATATTTTAGGTCACTGTGCCCTAGTAAAAATTTATCGTTTTACACTCCTTATTCCTGAGGAGACTTCTGTGATTGTTTTAATGACCACCTATTGTCCTTGAACAAGTAGAGGAGTAAAATTTTAACTTTGTAGAGAATAAGATGATTGTATGCATTCCAAGACTAATGATGTAATCACATATAAGCATATAAATAAAGTAGAACAAAGGCATCAGGCGTCACTCTCACAGAATATGCAGGGCATCTGCGTGGCTCCTGTTCTCTTTAAATAAAAAATAAAACCACTAATCCTTTTGTGTCGCTTAATTTTGTGACCTGTGTGGTTTTGCTGGACAGGCCAATACATGATACTGCATTATCATAACAACAAGCATTAATCTATGAATGCATACATAGGTAGACAAGCTGAATGATCAGATATCTCTAGGTAAAAAGGAATATACCCATGACCATATATAAGTTTGACTGAAGGTGCTTCAGTATATGTATCTGTATGTGCTATAAGAATGACCATATATATGATAGAACTAATAGGGGGCAAAATTATGATGACTTCTTAGCCATAGCCAATGACATTATGGGAGTTAGCTGTTGGACCCAGGACCATGGTCACAGGGGATAGGAAGCTCAATTGGCATAACATACCACACAAAAACATTTTTCTACATCCTAGTTTGGTGAGTAGTGACTGGGGTCTTAAAAGTTTGTAAGCAGCCATGAGATGCAACAATTGGTCTCTTCTCAACTAGAGCAAAAAAGAATGAAGAAAACCAAAGATATATGGAAACAATTAGTCCAAGGGACTGGTGGCCCATATGAACATCAGGCTCCAAGACTATGAGACCAGAAGAATTAGATTGTGCCTGACTACTACTGTCAACCACTTGGAAAGGGGATAGTATAGGAGATCCTGGACAGAGTGGGAGAAAAATGTGGACACAACTCAAAATCATAAAAATATCAGGCTTACTAGTCTGATAAAAACTGATGAAACCTCAGAGACTATGGCCCCTAGTCACACTTTTGGCTGGAATTGAACTCACTCTCTTTGCTTCCAGCAAAACAATAGTGAGGCGTATAAAGTGAACATTTCCACCAGATAGGTACATGCTTTAGAACAATCAACTGTGGGAAATGAGAAGGGCAGTATTTCCCCAAGGAAATAGCTCAGATGGAAGGAAGGTATAGGAAAGAAGGACACAGGGAAAAGGTAAACACAGGGAGGAAGTAGGAAGAGAACTGTTATATTATGGGGATTGCAATCAAAGTCATGAAATAAAGTGTGTCTGAACTGCTGTGTGGAAAATTAATTTGTTCTGCAAACTTTCACCCAAATCACAATAAATAAATAAGAAAGGAAAAATAGATAAATAAAACTTTGCCTTAAATGCCCTTCAAAATTCGCCCCAGCAGTGACACGAAACGTTCTCTTCATATCACTTTCACTCCATGGATGTGCTCAGAATTATGTAACATTGTGAAAGATTTTCCTAAACTTTATGAGAACCCCTAAAACTTTTATGAAGAATTAAAAATTATTGTTGAAGCCTACCAGCCTTATCAGCTTGATCACTTATTATGGGCCCAGAGGAAGCCCAATTATGGCTAGAAAATGCAGAATG
>NW_006923980.1:9333-12982 GCF_000298275.1 Orycteropus afer afer
AAATCTTATTCAGAATGAAGGGGCTACAAGGAAAAAACAGTGGCTCTTTCCTGTGGTGGCTCTTAATCTGCAAGAAGAAATTATTTACTTAATAACAGAGAGCCTGTTTTTTCTTGACACTGAGATTGTTAACCCCAAATGTTTAAATCTGCCTATGCCCTAAAGTACTATAACTTCAAAGGTCATGGGAGTCACCAACCAGAAACAAACACTGATTAAGTCCCAAAATGTTCTTACATCTCTTGCTCCTATAACAAGATTTATACCCTTTTCTGCTTAATTCTGATAGGCTTGTCAGAATTGGGAAGGGATCTTCTATCCAAAGGTAATTGCCATTTACAGTATTAGTGAAAAGAGGGAAATACTTGAGTCTGCCTGATATACCTGAGTAAACAGGGACAGGTTCTGAATAAGACAATATTCAAAAAGAAGAAGCCATTTACTATATGCAAGTACTTGTCATACTACTCCAGAATTCAACTCAGCATAATCCTCCCTCTTCTGACATATTTTTCCTAGTTCCTAAAAACTTATGGGCTATCACATCCACAGATGTAGAATGATTTTTGTCAGCTGAGACAATTAAAATACAAATAGATTTATCTAAACTCCTGCCAAAATTCCTCTGCATCCACTCAAATGAGAAGTGGGGGAAAAAAAAAAAAGGACTAACTCTCATTATAAAATATTTTCTTTCTAAATGTTTATTTCTCCCTTGTACCAGTCTGTGTAATAGTATTGTTTTTCCAGTTAGAATAATAATAATAGAGGTTGGATATTTGTCCAAGATTTATGTGCAATCAACCAACCATATTGTTATGCCTAGATTCCAAGTAGTCCTTAATCCTCACATATTTCTTTCCAATTCACTTCAGATGTTACTCATTTTATCATTATTGATCTTTGTAATGCCTTTTTCAGTAATCTTGTGCGTTCTGAAAGTCAATGTTTGCTTTTACCTGAGAAAATCAACAAATACCTGGACTCTATTGCCTTAAAGATTTACTGACTCACCCTCCTATTTTTCTCAGATTCTGCATGTAGAGTTTCAGCCTCTAAAGTACACAAACAAATCCACATTACTACAAATACATCATTGATCATTTGTTAGTTTTACCAACCTACCAGCAATACTGCCTTTATTAAAATATTTGGTTGCTGATGGAAATAAAGTATCCAAAGAAAAATTATAATTGGCTCAGTCTTCTGTGAAATATATGCATTTCCTGATTTCTGAGGAAGATAATCTGTTTTGGTTACCTAGTGCCACTCTAACAGAAATACCACAGATGGGATGGCTTGAAGAAACATGAGTTTATTCTCTTAAGTTTGGAAGGTTTAAGTCCAAGTTCAAAGTGCCAGGCTCTACAGGCTGGGTGAAAGCCCCTCAACCTTGGGCTTTGGCTCTGCCTCCTGCTCCCAACCCACCAAAGGTAGAGACTTTTCTTCACTCAAACAGGTGCTGGTTGCTGAGACTGACAAGCCCAAGGTTGACAAATAAAAAGGCACAGTCCTGATGTTACCAAACCACAGTGTAGGCCATTAACGCAAGTCCATTGAAAGTTCCAAGGTCGGCAGAACATGGCAGACTGCTGAACAATGACATGGCTACATGGTTCAAACATGCCATAAGCTAGAGACCATTCCCCAAGTCTTCTCTTTATATACAGGAATTAGACCACATCCCTAAGACAGCTACTCAGCTACTTTACAGTAGATTCCACCATGGAGTTGATTACCAGTGTCATCATGGGGTATACTACATACAGCTGCCCAGTCACTCAACCAGGCCCAGCCAAAATGACACACAAAGTTAACCACCACAATATGTCTATTGATCTTAAATGGAAAGAAGATACTGTCATTCCTATGTTTGAAACAATTAAACAGTTACGTGGTTTTCTAAGATTCTGAGATTACTGTTGAATTTGGATTCCCAATTTTTCTTTGTTAGGTCAATCTTTATACAAATATTTAAAAGCTTCTGAGCTGTACTCATTCCAAATTGTACCAGAAGATCAAGAGGCCATAGGGTAAATTAAAAATGAATTTAATGAACATGCTTATCCTGGGTTTTCTTAATTACTATCTAGCTTTTTCCTTATTTTTACATGAAGTCTCTGTAAACACTTTAGGCATACTAACTCAAAAATATGGAGGAAAATAAAGACATCTAGGTTATTAAAATCTCCACCTTGACCCTGTAACCAGAGATAGCCTCCTTGCCTTAGGATTGTAGCTACTATTGCCAAAGTAGTGGAAACCACAGCAGATGTGGTGCTGGGAAACTTTTAAATGTCTATATGCCCCTTGTCATGTCTGTCTTACTTAAATCTGCTTTGATACTTCATCTTTCATCCAGCAGACTCACTTCCTATTAAGTTATCTTCCTAGCTGCATCTAACATCAGTCTATATTCTATGGCCTGTTTAAATCCAGCTACTCTCCTCCCTGCAACAAATAAAAACAATTATCTGACAAGATTGCCTAGAATTGACTGAGTAACTTTTAACCATTAAGAAAGACTTAAAAGAGACCCTTTAGCTAATCCTGATTTAATTTTTTTGAGGATTGCTTCTATTTAAACCATATCATGCTAGACCTTACAATCAAGCTGAATTTGCTATTAGGACTTCTGCTAAAGTCCTTGAAAATCAGACCCTCCCTGAAGCCACTTCTGATCCACAAGCTGAATTAATTGCCTTCACTAGAGCTTCTAGAATTGCTTCAGGAAAATCTGTTAATATGTTCAAAGACAACAGATACTCTTTTGGGATTGTATATGACTTTGGCATGTTACAGAAATAAAGAAAAATTTTAACCTTTTCTGGAAATGCCATAAATATAGATAGAAATGCCACAAAAATAGAAGAAGATATTCTAGATTCCCTATTATTCCCCTCTGAAATTGTTGTGATAAAAAATACAACCTCACCAACCAAGAGAAGTTGAAGTTCTTCTTCAACTGAAGAAATTCAAGAAATTAATCGTTCTGATAGGGCTGTCAATCAATCTTCCTCCCAATTTATTTCTGCACTTGTAATAAATAAAGGGGCAACCCGAATTTGTCTATAGATATATCCAACCTTAATGAATTAACTCTAGAAAAACTTGTAAAGCAACAGTGATTAACCCAAACAGATGAAGTTAAGGAATGGAAAAAGGCAGACTGTTACCAAAATCCTACCAATAATTTGTGTACTGAGTATCTTACCTCAATGATCTTGTTCCTTCTATAACTGATATTGTAAAAAAAAAAAATAATTTTATTCTTTGAGTGGATGGTGAAAGAAATTTACTTTAATTTTGAATCTTTATATTTTTCATCTCTTCTACTATTGTCATCTCAAATGCTGTTTTATTTTACTTCGACACATTTTATGCATGATATGCTCTACTTCAAAATCATTTGACCTTTCGCACAAAATCATCCTAGTGTCACAGATTTTCACAAATGATCATGTTGTTTAATCACATACCTGTTATCTCCCTGGCCATGTTTCAACTTGACCTCTATCATTCTGTCCTGATTGAGAAGTGTTCCTCAAATGTGGCCTAGTCTGTTAAGACATTCCCCATAAAAGCTACTCACCCTGTCACCCTGAAAATGAGGATGAAGGTTGGCAAGGTGAAGAAAAAAAAATGAGGA
>NW_006923980.1:13188-14139 GCF_000298275.1 Orycteropus afer afer
AAATCTTTGCCGAAGAAAGACCACTCCACTGTGGGTCATCAGCACCACTTAGCAGAGACTTGATCAAAAGGGAAAATGTAATGAGATAGTTTAGAAAAGGACCCAATAATGTAAAGATGTAAAAATGACTAGGTCAATGATCATTGCCAGGGAGAAAATTCAGAATGTACACAATTTTTTCCTGGGAAGAATATTTTTTATGACTCTGAACAAGAATAACCAAACTGGCTAGCACCCTTGACCAAGGTAGTATCATGACTGCCTCATGGCCAAATGGCTGACCTTTAACTATCAAATGATTTTGAAGATGAAGATGATTTAATCTACAATCAATAATTAACCCCTTACATTTCCTTTGTTTTCTATGTATAAACTTCTCCCCTTTCCACAGAAATGATGATTTTTACTTAGCACTGTCCAGACCAAGCTATAGTATTCCACGATAAAACACTTTTTTTTTTCACTTCTAACAGACTGTGAGATTTTCTTCTTCAAAACACTCTATTAAAAATCCTACCTCATAAATACCCAGAAAGTGATTCTATTTTTTATTTTACAAGACTGGAAAAGAAGTTAAACCATTTTTTTATATTTGCATGGTTATTCAAATTATATACAGTTATGTGCATGAACTATTAAAAGGATATGGATAGAATTCATGTTTTAATTAAAAAAAATTCAATGTCAACTGAATAATGTATTTTGTTTTTTAGATGAAATCATAGAAACAAATTTCTAAGTCTGAAACCTTATCAAAAAAGTCTTGGTCTCCTTTCACTTTTCCAAATTTCTTCAAAGTCTTTAGATAACTTTGAGTAAGAGCACCCCACATTAACAAATACTTGAATAGTTCTTTGGAAAGGGATCAATAAGAAAAAAAATCAAAACAAAATGAAGAAAGCCTAAGGTTCATGAGGGATACCATCAAAAGGAATAATCTACGTGTCATTG
>NW_006923980.1:16172-16956 GCF_000298275.1 Orycteropus afer afer
AATGTGTGAGATCACAACAGAACCAACTGAAATAAAAAGGATAATTATAGGATATTATGAAGAACTGTACTCCAACAAATTTGAATATCTGGAAGAAATAGACAGATTTCTAGAACCAACACACCAGTTACCTAAACTAACACAGACTTATGTGGAAAAATTGAACAGGTCCATCTCAAAAGAAGAAATTGAACAGGTCATGAAAAAATTACCAACTAAAAAAAATCCTGGCCCAGACGGCTTCACTGGAGAGTTGTAACAAACATTAAGGGAAGAGCTGATACCAATTCTACTCAAACTATTCCAAAACATAGAAAAGGATGGAATCCTCCCTAATTAATTTTATGAAGCAAGCATAACCTTGATACCAAAACCAGGTAAAGACATCACTCCAAAGGAAAACTACAGACCATTATCCCTCATGAATATAGATGCAAAAATCTTCAAAAAAATCCAAGCCAATAGACTGCAACAACCTATCAAGAAAATCATTCATTATGACCAAGTGGTGTTCATATTAGGTATTCAAGGATGGTTCGACATTAGAAAAAAAATCAAAGTCATCCAGCACATAAATAAAACAAAGGAAAAGAACCACATGATCATATCAATTGATGCAGAAAAGGCATTTGATAAAATCCAACACCCATTCCTGATCAAAATTATAAGCAAAATAGGAATAGAAGGGCCATTCCTCAACATAATAAAGGACATCTATGCAAAACCAACAGCCAACATTATTCTCAATGGAGAGAGACTGAAACCATTCCTCTTGAGAACAGGA
>NW_006923981.1:0-1155 GCF_000298275.1 Orycteropus afer afer
CCCTAGGACACAATGGCCCTCGAGACCAGAAGAACTAGATGGTGCCTAGCTACCAATGCCAGCCACTCAGGAAAGGATCAAATATGGAGATCCTGGATAGAGTGGGAGGGAAAACATGGAACAAAATCCAAAAACTCAGTAATGACCAGAATTACTGGTCAGATGAAATCTGGCGAGACTCCCAATACTATGGCCCTGGAATACATTTTCCCATTTTCTTTTGATGCTCCTGCACTGTTCACTATTTTGCCCATAGAATCCTTCAGTATTGAAACTTGAGGCTTGAATTTTTTTCTTCAGTTCTTTCAGCTTGAGAAATGCCAACTGTGTTCTTTCCTCTTGGTTTTGTAATTCCAGCTCTCTGCACATTTCATTACAATACTTTGCTTCACCTTCTTGAGACGCCCTTTGAAATCTTCCATTCAGCCCTTTACTTCATCATTTCTTCATTCACTTCAGCGACTCTATTCATTTGCAAGTTCCAGAGTCTCTTTTGACATTCATTTTGGTCTTTTCTTTCTTTCCAGTATTTTTAACGAGCTCTGCTTTCTTCATGTATGATGTCCTTCCACAACTCATCTAGTGTTTGTTCATTAGTATTCAATATGTCAAATCTATTTTGAGATAAAATTCTAAATTCAGGTGGGATATAGTCAAGGTCATATTTTGTTTTAATTTTCTTCAGCTTCAACTTGAACTTGAACTTGGTTGGTTCCACAGTCGGCTCTTGTCCTTCTTCAGACTAATGATGTTAAGCTTCTCCTTTATTTCTTTCCACTGATACAGTCAATTTGATACCTGTATATTACATCTGGTGAGCTCCACGTATATGATCACCATTTATCTTGTTGAAAAAAGGTATTTGCAATGAATAAGTTCTTTGTTTGGCAAAATTCTATCATGTGATCTCTAGTGTCACTTTTATCAACAGGGACATATTTTCCAACTATCAGTGTTTCTTCTTTGTTTCCAACTTACACATTCCACCAAACCAAAACCAAACTCACTTCTGTCGAGCCAGACCCGACTCATAGCGACCCCTCCTTGGGTTTCCTAGGGGGTATCACTATGGAAGTAGATTGCCCAACCTTTCTTCCGAGGAGTGGCTGGTGGGTTTGAACCACCAGCCTTCTGGTTAGCAGTCAAATGCCTTAG
>NW_006923981.1:2249-3420 GCF_000298275.1 Orycteropus afer afer
AAAAAAAAAAAAAACACTTGTGTGTGTGTGTGTGTTTGTGTGTGTGTGGTTTGGTTGGACGTTTGCAGAGCAAATTAGTTCTCCATTCAACACTTTATTCACACTTTGCTTCATGACATTAGTTGCAGTGCCCTCAGTATAACTGCTTTGCTGACGTTTACTCGTATGTGGATCACCCCTTTCTTTACTTTCCTTGAGGTACTCTGTGGCCCTTCTGGTTTTTTGAGATAGATCAGCTTATTGGTTTTCCTTCTTGAAGTTATTTTTAAGGCCATCTTTAAGGCTTTTTTAAAGCTATCAATTTCCCTCCGAGTACCACTTTAGGAGCTCACTACAAGATTTCATATGTAAGCATTTTCATGAGTGTTCTGCTCGAAGTATTTTCCAATATACTTTATGATTTATTGGAATTTCTACTAGTGGGTTTTTCAGTTTGTACAAGCATGGCTTTTTTTCTCTTGATATTTCTTGCGGTTTTCCTTATGGTTTAACATGGATCTTTTTCTGTTTCATTTATTTCTGCTCTGATCTTTATTATTTCCTTGTTCTAGATGCTGTAGGATTCTTTTGTTGTTCTATTTGTAGTTATTGGAGTTGATGAATTAGAGTTTTGATTTTTTTCTTTCCTGTTTTTTGATGTATGCATTTTTTTGCTATAAACTGTCCTCTGAGTACTGCTTTCACTATGTCCCATAGGTTTTGGTATGATGTATCTTCATTCTCGTTTGTTTCTAGGAATTTTGTCATTTCCCTTTTTATTTGTTCTATTACCCAACAGTTTTGAGCAGTGAGTTGTTCAGCTTCCCTATGTTTGATGTTTTTTCCTTGCTCCTCCTTTTATTAATTTCTAATTTTATAGCATGGTGGTCTGAGAAGATGCTTTGCAGTATTTCAATCCTTTTGAATTTATTGAGCCTTGTTTTATGTCCTAACATATTGTCTATTTTGGAGAAGGATCCATGTGCACTGGAGGAGAATGTGAATTGTGTTTTGTTGGTTGAAATGCTCTGTATATATCTATGAGGTCCAGTTGGTTGATTGTATTGTTGAGTTCTTCTGTATCTTTGTTGAGTTTTCTCCTAGTTGACCTGTCCCTCTTTGAAAGTGGTATGTTAAAGTCTCCTACTACTATTGTTGAATTGTCTATTGTCCCCTTTAATTCAGTTAATAT
>NW_006923981.1:3549-4565 GCF_000298275.1 Orycteropus afer afer
TCTAAGTTTGGTCTCTTGTAGGCAGCATATCGATGGGTCTTCTTTTCTTATCCAGTCTGCCACTCCATTCACATTGAGTGTAATTAATTATAGGTGTGAATTGATTTCTGTCATTCTATTGTGTTTTTTTTTGTGTGTGTGTGTGTGTTCTTGGTGTTTCCTTGGTCCACGTACTTTTCTGTGCTGGGTTCCATTTATTGCCTAATGCTTTCTCCGTTTTGTTCTTTTTTGTTGGTTTTGTGCTTATTAAACCCATATGTTCCTTCCTTCTGGATTTGCTTAAGGGGATTTTTAATTTTCTCTGTGGTTACCTTGGAGTACATTCTTGTCTCCACATTTTTAGAACACTTTGTACTGTGAAGACATTGTCCTGTTTTCCTCTCCATTTGGAAGTGTGTACCTAGAAGTTTTATTCTCTCTAATAGGTTGGTTGCTGTTGTTGTGTGCTGATTGACTTTCTTGGTTTTTAGTGTACAATGTTTTATGGTATTATTTTGAGTTTCTATTTCTGGTTTAGTTTTAGTATTGATGCCACGTTTCCTGATTTTTTGATATCTGTTGTAGATTCTCTATTGGAAGGACTTCCTTAAGCATTTCTTGTAGGGTTGGTCTATTTTTCACAAAATCCCTTAATTTCTGCTTGTCTGAGAATGTCTTGATTTTGCCCTCATCTTTGATGGATAATTTGGCTGCATATAGGATTCTTGGTTGGAAGTTCTTTTCCTTCAGTGTTTTATATATGCCATCCCATTGCTTTCTTGCCTGCATGTTTTCTGCTGAGTAATAGTAGCTCAGCCTATTTGATAATTATAAGTAACATTTATTTTTTCCTGGGCAGCTTTCAATTTTTTTTCTTTGTCTTTGGTTTTGGAGAGTTTGATTATAACATGCCTTGGTGATTTTCTCTTGGGATCTATCTTGTGTCGGGTTCTACAGGCTTCTTGGACCAATATCTTTTCTTCCTTCATGATGTGGCAGAAGTTTTCTGTTAGCAGGTCTTGTCCAATTTTCTCAGT
>NW_006923981.1:5035-9395 GCF_000298275.1 Orycteropus afer afer
TGAGGTTGTCTTTAACTGTTGGTTATGTATTGATTTGTTTTGTCTTGGTTTTATGAGTTAATATTTTGACAAGGTTAAGCTGGTGTATTTTATTTTTAGTTATTAATTCAAGTATGCTGGGTTTCTCTGCAGCTTTCTTTGTGAAGGTGGAATCACTATCTGGAATGTGGATATGGGTTTCTGTTTGCAGTAAAGAGGGTTTAGAATTTGAACCGGTAGGTATTATGGTAGCTGAATGTTGTTTCTTCTATTGGATGAGTGAGGGCATTGTCAAAGGAGGTGAGAGCAGAAGAGAGAAAGAAGGAATGTGCTACGTTGCTAGGGGTTGTTTCTAGGGCTTTGAGCGGGCTGCTAATGATGACATTGTACTGTTATTCACAGCCTGCAGCTCAATTTCAGCAAAGACTCCAGTTCTTAGGGGGTTGGCACTTTCCACCAGGCTCAGACATATGCAAAACTGTGCTCCTGAGGATCCTTGGTGCCAAAAAGCTGACCTTGCAATCTGTCTTGGGAGTTCCTCTCTGGGCCCACCCACCCATGGTGCCAAAGATCCACTCAATTTCAGCATTGCAGGAGCCAGGCCAGTGCCCACACAACCTGTAGTTCCAATATTAGTGACAAAGTCAAATGCGGGTTCCTCTCTACCACTAAGCTGACCCAAGCCTGATTGGTGTTCTGCTGCAGGGGCTCCTCCCCAAGCCCACCCTCTTGTGACACCAATGGATTCTGTGCTTGGGTTTCAGCAGCACTGCCCATGCCCATTTGCACTTAGCTGACCAATAAAATCAGGTTCTGAAGGTAGATCCTTTGGTTGACGATTGGAATGTTGGTGTGGTCTCTGGTATGCTGGTGTGGTATGTCTTCTTCCTTAACCCAGGGAGGTCTCCAATGGCCTTTCTTGGCTGCCTGTCAATGCTCCATAGGATAGGTCTTCTGATCTGGCTTTTTTTCCCCCACTCCCCCTGTCCCTTTCTCCTTTCTAATTCTACTCCTCTGAGTTTGGTGCACTCTAAGTGAGCTGTTCAGAGTACCAGAATCCCTAATTCCAACTGTTGTACCTAGTTTTTCAAACACTAAGATGCTAGAAGGAAGTAGCATGGTGATTACTGATGAGACTCTGGTTTGAATCCCCCCTTCCCCACTTTCAACTTTCCATTTTTCTCAATGTAGCTTCTTTTTCTGCTTACTTCCCCCCACCTTACTCATCAATTTTTCTCTCTTATTCTCCATTTCATTTCTCTTTTCCCTACCTCATTTATGCCTTCCTATCTGCATTCCCCTGTCCCCCTTTTGGTTGTCTCCCCTAGGATGGAGCCCTGGTGATGCAGTCATGAAGCACTCAGCTACTAACAGAAAGGTAGAGTGTTGGAACCCACCAGCCAATCAGTAGGAGAAAAATGTGGCAATTTGCTTCCTTAAAGACTTATAGCTTTGGGGCAGTTCTACTCTACCCTAAAAGGTAGCTGAGTCAGAATCAACTCCATGGCAGTGGGTTTGGTCCCCCTGCCCCAGAAGGAATGTGCTTCTCTCAGCTTCCACTCCAACCCTTCCTACATATATCCCTATTGCAACTCTAATTACATAGTGTGTTGTTATAGTATGTGTCTGGTCCCTCTCACCCTGCAGCTTCTCTCAGGACAGAGGACTAAGTCATATTTCTTTCAGTCTCGCAGGTATGATTAGATTAAGGTGTCCCATATCATATTTATAATTTAAAACAAAAAGATTAAACTTAAGAAGTTCTAACAGTCTTATTTGTCCTATGATGACTACATAGATACTCTTCAAAAATATCAAATTATTGGGAAAAATTTATTGGACCTCTGTTCCTCCTTTACTGGTGCACTAAACAAGTACTTGGTCTATCTCTTGTGAAATAGAACACTGCAACCCAGTCAAGAAAAAAAATTCTCATCTGACATTCATTAATTCACTCAATCATTAATTATTTCTTGAGCAGAGGAGAAGATCCAAGATGGTAGACTAGGCAGATACACTATCCAGATCCTCTACAACAAAGATTAGAGAAAATAAG
Organism: Orycteropus afer afer; assembly: GCF_000298275.1. NCBI lineage: Eukaryota > Metazoa > Chordata > Mammalia > Tubulidentata > Orycteropodidae > Orycteropus > Orycteropus afer. The sequence continues at coordinate 7,071 of NW_006923981.1, forward strand.
TGAAATAGCTACAAATGAAAATTCTGCAACCCAGAGCTTCAAAAGAAAGGGTAAAGAAGTAGATCAAATACAGATGAGAGGAAGAAAGTGAAAGAAAATTGTGAACAAGGAAAGGTAAAATGCCAACTGGCACAGCACAGCCAGTTTGAATTATTGTAAGCAGCATTCTGATCAAAGCAGATAACCAGATCCACTTGCTCAGGATTGCACCAGTATCCACATCAGTGATAGTGCAACCAAAGAGATGTGACCTCCCTCCTTACTTTGCACAACCTCCCAGTGACCAAAAGAGTGGCTCCCCAACACTTCCCATACATTTGATAGTCAAACTGCCCCTCTGCCAGTGCTGTGCCACATTTATTTTCCTCTTTCTATCTTTCTGTTTAGTCATTCCATCTCCCTCACCCTTCTCTTTTTTTTCCCTTGCTTATTTTCTCATCCTCTTCTACTTTTTTTCTTTTTTGTTGGATCCTGAAGAATGATAACCCTGCTCCCTCCTGCCCATATGTTTAGCACTCACCTACACCTGTTGCTGGTCAGAGGTACACACTCACAGAGTGAGTGCTATGTTCCTGAGCAGCCATGTTTGGGTGACAGGCATTTTCCACAGTGTTGCTTTTTTTCTTTCTCTTTATTCTTTTTTCCTTTAACTTAGTTCTCCCTTCTTCTCCCCTTTTTTCCCTCTTCATCCTTCCCTTCTTTCCTTTCTTCCTCCCTCCTTCCCTTCCTTCCTCTCTCCCTCTCTTCCTCTCTCTCTCTCTTTCTTTCTATCCTAAGGAGTGGGTGCCTGCACTGCCAACTGTGATCAGCAGCACCTGCCCCCACCTCTAGGTGGACAGCTATTCATACTCCCCTGGAGTGAACTCTGTATTCCTGCAGCAGCAGTGTTTGCTGGCTAATACTTGCACCAGTTTTGTTTTCCTTTTCTTTTTTCCTTTCTCAGTTCTTCCCTCTTCCTGCTTTTTCTTCTTCTTCTTCCTCTTCTTCCTGCCTACTTTTATCTTTTATCTACTTTTCTTGATCTGGATGAGTGAATGCCTTGCTCCTACAACCTCTGCATTCAGTAATGCTGCCCTAACCCTCCAAACACAGTTGTGCTTGCTTCCACAGACTGAGTGTCACATTACTGCCACAGCCGTGTTTGACAGCTAGCACTTGTGCCAGGACGGTACCAAGTTTGCTTTTGTTCTTGTTTGTTTGTTTTTCTTCAATGTTTTTTTTTTCCCTTGTCCTTTCTTCTTAGGTATCCCCTCTTCTGCCCCACCTTTTGTTTCCTCTTCTTTTTTTATTCTTTTCTTACTATTTTATCCCATCATTTAGAAGCCAGCCACCCTACACAGCCATACCCACTATATCTGGACAAGGACCACAACTCACTTCAACACCACTAGATCCACAACACATGACAGCCTGTCCTCAGCTTCTCTGCATGATCAGTGATCGGAGACTTCTGCCCATACTCCCATATGCTGCCAAATCAATCTGGAGACAAATGGTGAGTGTCCCCGTGCTGCCAAAATAGCAACAAGCATAATATGCCTGACCTATTGCCGAGATATATTAAAATAAAACAAAGCAAAATAAAAAATTAGGATGAAGCAAGCCTACATGCAATCAACACATTTAAACCTTAAAACCACAGTGTCTTGGAGACAATAGAAAACTTCAAATTACACACACACACACACACACATACAAAAAAAAAAAAAAAAAGGACAAGCGGGATCAAACAATTGGCTGAAATACAGAACCAGAAAATTTTCTGGAGGAAGATATGCTATTGGAAATACTTGATGTTTCAGGAAATACCTGAAATATAATTCAAAAGAATTATATTTTAGGTACTTCAACAGACTGGAAGTTCTATGAAACCACAGACAAAATCAAGGAAAACTTGATAAAATTCTAAAAGAATATAAAAGGACAATACATGAACAAATTAACAAAATAAATGGAAAATGAAAAATGTACAGAAAAAGCAAATAGAAATACAAAAGATTCGTGCTAAAATTTTAGAAATAGGTTTTCAGAAATAGGTATTCAAAGGACATAACAATAGATTGAATCAATGAAATACAAAATTAGCGAGATTGAAGACATCTCTTAATCTTTTATTATACTAATCCTTTTTTTTTTAAACTTTTCTTGTGGTGAAAACATACACAACAAGACATTCACCAACATGACAACTTCCATGTTTACAGCTCAGGGATAATTGATGACATTTTTCATGTTGTGCCACCAATATTGCTATACTTTTCCAAAATATTCCACCACCATTAGCATAAACTCAATGTCCCCAAAACAGGAGCTTCCCCTTTCCCC
>NW_006923981.1:10770-11806 GCF_000298275.1 Orycteropus afer afer
TAATGATTTTGAGTTTCATTCCATGTTGTTCTCCCACTCTATCCAGGATCTCCTATCCAAAGATCCCCTCCGAGTGGTTGTCAGTGGTAGCTGGGCACCATCTAGTTCTTCTGGCCTCATAGTCACATAGGGTGAAGATCGCATGGTGTACCACTCACTTGGACTTATTGTTTCCATGCGTCTTTGGTTTTCTTCATTCTTCTTTCCTCTGGAAGAGGAGAGACCCATCATTGCATCTAGTTGACTGCTTGCAAGCTTCCAAGATTTCAGTCACTACTTGCCAAAGTAGGATGTGGAACAAAGATTTTGTGTAGTATATTATGCCAATTGAGCTTGATGTCCCCTGTGACTATGGTCCCAAGACCACAGGTCCAACTACTCACTCTCTGTGTGTAGCTAGTTGTGACCAAGAAGTGACTACAATTTTGTCCATTGTCAGCTCTACTATATACCTGGGAATTCTTACAGAACATACAAATACACTTGTAGAAACACTGTCTACCAACCCTATACATGGTCATGGGCACACTCTTCCCCCCTGCATAGACAAACCTAATGCCTTAACCCATCCACCCATCTATCCACCCATACACCAATGTTTGCCTTCACTGACAATGCAATACTATAAGTGCAAAAGGGTCCATCATTGTTGTTGGTACCTCCCATGCACCTCTCTATGTCTTCCTTTTCTTCAGTACCACCATGTACATCACTCACATTTGGTACATTGCCCTTATCTTCACCCAAATCAATACTTGTCTCTACCTACCTAACAGTATTCTCTCCCCACTCCTCCATGCCCTGGTAACCAACAAAGAAAATTTCCTTCCATATATAAACCATCCCTTGACTTTTTACAATAACAGACTAATATAATATTTGTCCTGTGATTTCCTTATCTCACTCAGCATAATGTCCTCCAAGTTCATCCACATTATGCACTGTTTTGCAGATTCTACATTATTCTTTAGGGTTGCATAGTATTCCATTGTGTGTATGTACCATAGTTTGGTTATCCATTCTTCTGTTGATGGGC
>NW_006923981.1:13156-14364 GCF_000298275.1 Orycteropus afer afer
CTGGTTAGGACTTCCAGTACAATGGTGAATAGAAGTGATGGTATAGGGCATCTTTGTCTGGTTCCTGTTCACAAGAGGAATAATTTCAGTCTCTCTCCATTGAGAATAATGTTGGCTGTTGTTTTTGCATAGATGTCCTTTATTATGTTGAGGAATGTCCCTTCTATTCCTATTTTGCTGAGAGTTTTGATCAAGAATGGATGTTGGATTTTATCAAATGCCTTTTCTGAATTGATTGATATAATCATGTTGTTCTTTTTCTTTGTGTTATTTATGTAATGAGTGACCTTGGTTGTTTTTCTAATGTTGAACCATCCTTGCATATCTGATATGAACCCCATTTGGTCATAATGTATTATTTTTTTGATGTGTTGTTGAAGTTTTTTGTATCAATATTCATGAGGGATATTGGTCTGTAGTTTTCCTTTTGAGTGATGTCTTTGCCTTGTTTTAATATCAAGGTTATGCTTTCGTCATAAAATGAGTTAGGGAGGATTCCATCCTTTTCTATGTTTTGGAATGGGTTGAGTAGTTTTGGTGTCAGTTCTTCTCTGAATGTTTGGTAGAATTCTCCAGTGAAATCGTCTGAGCCAGGACTTGTGTTTGTTGGTAATTTTTTTTAATGACCTGTTCAATTAATTATTTTGTTAGGGATCTATTCAACTTTTCCACCTCAGTCTGTGTTAATTTAGATAAGTAGTGTGTTTCTAGAAATCTGTCCACTTCTTTGAGATTTTCAAATTTGTTGGAGTACAGTTCTTCATAGTATCCTGATAGTATCCTTTATATTTCAGTTGATTCTGTTGTGATGTCACCCATTTTTTTCTTATTCCTGATATTTATATTCTCTCCCTCTTTTCATTTGTTAGATTTGTCAATTTTATTAATCATGTCAAAAATAAACTTCTAGTGTTTTTTATTTTTTTCTGTTATCTTTCTATTTTCTGTTTCATTGATTTCTGCTTGAATCTTTACTATTTCCTTTTTCTGGTGACTGTAGGCTTTTCTTGTTCTTTTTCTAATTGTGGGAGATGTTGGTTTAAAGTGTCGATTTTGGCTCTTTCTTCTTTTTGGATGTGTGCATTTATTGGTATAAATTGGCCTCTGATCACCGCTTTTGCTGTGTCCCAAAGATTTTGGTATGTTGTGTTTTCATTCTCGTTTAATTCAAGGAATTTTTTAAATTCACTTTTTTATTTCTTCTATTA
>NW_006923981.1:16106-16681 GCF_000298275.1 Orycteropus afer afer
CTGAATGGATATATTCTCATTTTTCATCATATCAGGGACGTTCTCTTCCAACACATCTTGGGCAATTTCCTCAGTGGTTTTCTTGTTCTCTTCCTGTTCTGTAATTCCAATTATGGATAGGTTATTCCTTTTGATGATGTCCCACATGAGTGTTAGGCTTTCTTCATTTTGTTTTGATCTTTTGTCTGATTGATCCTTTTCAAGAGAAGTATTCTGGTATTTGTGTTTAATCTCATTAATTCTGCCTTTATTCCATCAATTCTACTCCTTTGTCCTTTCAATGTGTTATGTATTTCAGAAAATTTAGTATTAATCCTCTGGATTTCTATCTGTAGATTTTGTATCATTTCTAATTTTTCATTTATTTCATCATTTTGTTCTTGTATTTTCTTCCAAAATTGTTCCAGGGTTTTGTCTGTGTCTTCCTTACTTTTGTCAGTGTTTTCCTTGATCTGTCTCTCAATCTTTTCAAGGTACCTAAGTATAATTTTTTTGAATTCCTTATCAGGGAGTTCCAATGCTGCTTCTTCCTCAGGGATGTGTTCTGGGTCTGTATCCTGCTCTCTTATTTCTAT
>NW_006923982.1:0-9812 GCF_000298275.1 Orycteropus afer afer
AAGTATACTGTTGGCCTTGCCAGCTGAAGGCAAACTGCTTCTGATGGTCTTTTGAAATTCGTATAGAGAAAAAGACATTGGCCAGATCAATAGTTGCATACCAAGTACCAGGAGATATACTAATTTGCTCAAGCAATGAAACCACATCAGGAACAGCAGCTGCAATTGGACTCACCACCTGATTAAGTTTACAATAATCTACTGTCATTCTGTTTTTTGCACAGGCCAAATAGTTCAATTAAATGGGGATGTGGTGAGAATCACCACTCCTGCATCCTTCAAGTCCTTGATGGTGGCAGTAATCTCTGCAACCCCTCCAGGGATGTGGTATTGCTTTTGGTTTATTATTTTTCTAGGTAGAGGCAGTTCTAATGGGTTTCACTTGGCTTTTCCTACCATAATAGCCCTTATTCCACATGTCAGGGACCCAATGTGGGAATTCTGCCAATTTCTCAGTATATCTATTCCAATTATGCATTCTGGAACTGGGGAAATCACTACAGGAGGGATTCAGGGACCCACTGGACCCACTGTGAGAGACACCTTAGCTAAGACTCCATCAATAACTTGAACTCCATATGCTCTGATTGTGACTGGTGGGTCACAATGATGCTTTGGGTCTCCTGGAATTAGTGTCAGTGTCCAGTAATCCCCAAAAAGTGTGATTATTTCTTTTTTTCCCAGTGAACAGTCACTCTTATAAAAGGACCCAGATCCCTTTGGGGAAGGCTTGGAAAAAGATTGACATTATAAATCTTTGGCATTCCTGGTACCAAATATGTTAGGCTGGGTTCTCTAGAGAATCAAAACTAGTAAAGCTTATATATACATATAGAGAAAGAGAAATTTATCTTAGGAAAATGGCTCACACACTTATAGAAGCTAGCAAGTCCCAAGTTCTTGGATCAAACTTCAAGATGGACGCTTTTCCCAACTCACGCATTTGCAAGGGCTGATGAACTCTAGGTTGACAAGCATTATACTGGCTGTTGACTCCAACGAATGATGAATCCAAGATCTCCAGGCCCATGGTGGATTGTTCACTCACAGGTAGGTGTAGGCAGAACAACAAGATCTTGATCCATAGAAGAGTCTCTTTTCCCAAGATGTCCATAAATATATTGGAAGCAGGGCACACCCTTAGGGAAACTCTCCTTCAACAGAATGGCTGCTTAAAACATGTACATCCGATCCTATCATGGGAATAACCCACACCACAACTGCTTAAACCACACAGAATTGTGGTTCAGCCAAGTTGACATACATCTCCAACTATTATAGGGATACTACATGGTTCAAAATCAGGAAAGGTGTGCATCAGGGTGGTATCCTTTCATGATACTTATTCAGTCTCAAACAGCAAATAATCTGAGAACCTGGACAATATGAAGAAGGACAAAAATATCAGGAGTAGAGGAAGATTAAATAACAACTTATGATATGCAGATGAAAACAAAGAAACCTTGCTTGCTGAAAACAAAGATGACTTGAAGCACTTACTGATGAAAATCAAAGACTACAGCCTTCAGTATGGGTTACACCTCAACACAAAGAAAACAAAAATCCTCATAATTCAACCCATAAGCTATGTCATTGTAAATGCAGAAAAGTTCGAAGTTGTCAAAGATTTCATTTCACTTGGATCCACAGTCAATGTCCATGGATGCAGCAAGTCAAGGAATCAAATAACATATTGCACTGGGCAAATCTGCAAAAGACTTCCTTAAAGTGTTAAAAGCAAAGATGTCATTTCGAGGACTAAGGTGTGCCTGACCCAAGCCATGGTGTTTTCGATCACCTCATATGCATGCAAAAGCTGGTTAATGAATAAGGAAGACTGAAGAACTGATGGCTTTGAATTATGGTGTTGGAAAAGAATATTGAATATAACATAGAATGCCAGAAGAACAAACAAATCTGTCTTGAAAGGAGTGCAAGCAGAATGCTCCTTAGAAGCAAGGATGGTGAGACTTTGTCTTAAGTACTTTGGACATGTTATTAAGAGGAATCTGTCCCTGGAGAAAGACATCATGTTTGATAAAGTAGAAGGTCAGCAGAAAGAGGAAGAACTTCACTGAGATGGATTGACACAGTGGCTGCAACAATGGAGTCAAACACAGCAACGACTGTGAGGATGACCCAGGACCAGGCAGTATTTCATTCTGTTGTACATAGGGTCACTGTGAGTCAGAACTGACCCAATGGCACCTAACAACAAGAAGTCTCTGATCCAAGACTTTGAATCTATGAAAACGGTCAATTTTTTCTATCACTGAACCATATCGTTTTTGGCTGCAGGGATTCTTCTGTCCTTTAAGGGACAATGATTTCTCTAAAATGCCAATCAAAGCAAGCAGCTCATTTCTTGAAAAATTGTATCACCCTCCAGTCATCAGCAGTGCAGCAATAGGAAAGTCTTCAACAAGACTCAGTAATACGTTAGTGCCTGTGACATTTAGAGATCTCACCCTACTGCTATTTGGGACGCTCTGTAATGAAACAAGAAGTGGCAACACCAGGTGAGATCTTGGCTAAAAACCTATCCAAGGATGCCTGGGACAAAAGGCCTGGTGATCTTATTCCAAAAGGTCACAGTCATGAAAGTCCTATTAAGTGCAGTTCTATTCTGCAACTCAAGGGGTCAGCATGAGTCAAAATGGCTCAACAGTAATGATTTTTTTTTTGTTTTGTAATTAAATAAACTTCTCTGAGATGTCCTAGTAAAATACAGATACTCCAAAAGTGCTAAATAAATAAATAAGGGGGAAGGAATGGTGTTAAGGAGAGAAAGCTGAACTTCATGAGTGGCGGTTCTAAAACTGGTCCTCCCACTGGTCCTGAAGTTCTCCAAGAGTCTTCCTAAGAGGGGACTAATAAACAGACTTGATCATCAGCACAATTCTTCTCTGACTTGTATATTTTAATAGCACTTTTCTAAGCCTTGGACAAAACTCTTAATCAACTTTGAATGCTCAGGTGTAGTCCCCAAGACATTTGACTGCTAACCAAAAGGCTGGCAGTTCAAACTCACCAGCCACTCCTCTGGAGGAAGACTGGGCAATCTACTTCTGTAGAGATAATGCCTCGGAAACCCAAGGAGGGTTCACTATGAGTCAGAATTGACTCAACAAGAGTGAGTTTAGTTTGGTCTTTTGGTTCTTGGGGGAAGTATGAAATACTTCTATTTAAAAAAAAAAAAAAGGTGAATAGTATCATAGTGGGTTATAAATTTACTTATACTACTTACATATGCCACAAAAAACTTGCTTCCTTTCTCCCCACTATCATTGCTCTACTCTTCATTAGCAACAATCCAAATATATATGCAGCTTGGCCCAATAATTTAAGCATAATTTTTAAGCTCCTAGTGTCCTTTGGATAAATGATTTAAGATGTCCTGTCACTTTCTCTGCTTCTCCTCTCCACAACAGCAGCACTGTGAGTACATCAAGGTGACAGGGAAGGGCACGGGGCGTGGGTTTATCATCATAGGTCTTTGTCCTGACCCCATGTCCAGTGTTGGCAGCAGAGGCATATGAATTTGACATCTGCTCAATGAGGCCCCTAGCAAAGTCCAATGCCTTCCCTGTGCCCACACTGGTTGGCTGAGGGAAATCCTGAGACTCGACCCAGGCCCTTCTCTGCCTTCCTGGGGCAAGTGGGGCCCAAATCCCTTCCAGCCCTTTCTCCATCTGACCAGTTGTCTTAGTTACCCAGTGCTGTTGTAACAGAAATACCACAAGAACAGAGTTCCATTTTCTCGCAATTCTTGAGACTAAAAGTCCAAATCAGTGTCTCTTCTGGCCATGTCAATGCCTTCCTTGTCATAGCCTTGGGCATTTCTTGGTTCCTTGGCAGTCCTCACATGGCATTTGTCTTCTTCCCTGTGTGCCTATCCTGTGTCTAACCTGCTTTTTTTATAACTCAGAAGTGATTATATTCAAAACCCCACCTTACTCAGGTATGATTTAATTAACATAATGAAGAAGAGCCTATTACCAAATAGTATTAGATCAACAGGTACAGGGTTGGGGAATCCAACATATATTTTGGGGGATACAATTCAATCCATATCACCAATGTTCCTCTTCCTTCCCGTGGGGATACCTGCCTTCTCCCCTTCTTTGGTGCTGTAATGGTGAAATCTGGCCTACCAAGGAAAGAAAACACATGAGCTAATATTTTTGATATATCATCCTGATCATAGCACAGATTTTCTTACTAAGGACTCTAAGTATCCCTGGAAGCATGCCTTCCTTTCCATTCCTTCTGCCACCCTGTCTTAGTTCAAGCCTTCCAAGATGGCTTCTGCTTCAAAACCTGTATTCCTCCAATCTAGCCCCTATTCCAATGGTTTCCATTTGATTACCATCATCAATGAGGAGCTTTGTAAAAATACAAATTCCCTAGGTTAACCAGTCACCACTTGCTATGGTGTAGACTCTGACTCATGCAGACTCCATGAGTGTCAGAGTGCTCTATAACATTGTCAGTGATTGCTTACTAGAAGTAGATTGCTGGACCATTCTTCTGAGATACCTCTGAGTGGACTCAAACCTCCCACCTTTTGGCTAGCAGCTAAGCATGTTAACTGCTTGCACTCTTAACACTCATTAGATCATTTAAATCTGTGAATTAAAAAAAGTGTGTGTGCGTGTGTTTTGGTAAGCAAACATGGTACAATTATGGCCAGAGTAATGGGCTGTAAGTCTTACAGAGTGACTGCTATGTATGTTAATAGGTAGAGAAGAATAATCTCTAATTGGCATGTTCTTTGTATGCCAACAATGCCTCTCACTTGCTCCTCAGGCCCTGGCCAATGTTAGGCCTCACTCTTAAGTAAAGAAAGTGTTTTCCTTGTTTGCATGATGAATTTGCTTAAGGAGCTCTTTTTTCAGAGATAAAACAATGGTCATTTTACTTCTTTTCACACCCTAGTTATTACAAATTAGAAATGAATCTAAAGGAGGTCATACAGTGTTTATAAAAGTGATATGAATTCATTTCATGATACGATGCTACTTTGTGATATACATAATAAGAAAATAATTTATGCTTTCTATGCCAAAAAAAAAAAAAAGAGGAGTCCTACTGACACAGTGGTTGAGTGCTCAACTGCTAACCAAGAGGTTGGTGGTTTGAATCCACCAGCTGCTCCATGGGAGAAAGAAGAGGCAGTCTGCTTCCATAAGGACTACAGCCTTGAAAACCCTACAGGGGCAGTTCTACTGTGTCACATCGGGTCCCTATGAGTCAGAATTGACTTGATGGCAATGGGTTTTCTATGCAATAAAAAAAAACTTGGTAAAATGTTGTTCCTCCTTTGTTTTCTGTCTTGCCTTTCAAACAATAAAAAAAAAAAAAAAAACTCCAATGATTATAAATAGTACCTCTTTATAGAATTTATATTTTGTATTTTTAAAAAGAAATGTATAGTCATGAAATTATGACATGTTGTCTAACTTGTAGATAAGTTCTTCATTGTGTTAACAGCCCAGGTAGCTTTTGACATAAACTTATCTGAAGAAGAAATAATCAGTTACTTTTGAAATGCTAAGTCTGATGCTAGAACAAAAACAAAACAAACAAATAAACCTGAAGCGAGATAAATTAATGGTGCTTTAATTTTTCAAATAATATGCATTATTTCAACCTAGCAATCAGCTCTAAGTGCCATGCCATGGCACTTTCTGAGTCTAATACTAGTTTGCTAATTCTCAAATACTAAAATAACTCATTGTTGTTGAGTGGATTCGGACGCATAGCAACCTATAGGGTTTCCAAGACTGTAATCTTTATGAAAGCAGACTGCCACATCTTTCTCCTACAGAGTGGCTGGTGGACTCGAACTGCTGACCTTTCATTTAGCTGCCAAGCACTTAACCACTGTGCTATCCTTTCTCAGATACTTGATCACCAATAATGATTCATAAGAGGAAAAAAATAGATACCAGGAATTTATTTAGCTTGTTGCCATATATGAAATGAGGTTCTAATGGGGGAGTTAATTTTTTGGTGTGAATTATAAATCCTTTGAAATTGGAATCTAGAAAATTATATGTGGGAACCACTTCTTCCTTTCCTAATTAAGTGCGTTGCATTGTCTTCACTCTCCAGCTAGTTTCTCAGAAACTGAAGTAGGTATTCTATAGAAATGTAATTTCATTTTATGGAAAGTAAGTTCTCCCACACAAAATGCCTTAATTTCTTTAGATATCAATGGCATGATTGTGAAGACTAACCCTCCCAAACGAAACGTGAAACTAGCCTCTCCAAATGTTTTACTATTTAACTATTAACTATTAAGAGCAACAACTGCATAAAATAAAAGTCCTTGGCATAATAACCATTTTCACAAAACTAATTCCCTCAAAGAGGCATGTCCTAATGGACCTATAAAACTTGCCTTGTCGTGTCTGAATGCAGCATTACCACCATTTAGAGTTGGCTATAATTGGTAATCACTGCACAGGTGAAAGTGGGAGGTGAGGAGGCTTTATATAATAATACTTTATACCAGGCTTCCATGAGGCCTTTCATCTGAAGATCTCAAAGCACTTGACAAACACTAATTAATACTCATGACATCTCAGTGAGGGAGGTAGTATTATTATCCCCATTTCACAGATGAGGAAACAGTAAGGTTAAGTTGGGTAAGCTCGTGAGTCAGGGACAGGATGAAGAGTTTCTAATTCTTAGTCTCGTGCACAAGCATTACAAGGGGCCACCACTGGAAAGATAAAAGGAAGTACACCTCCTTTTCAAATATCCCAAGGTGAAAACATCGATTATAAATGGGATCACAATTAAGTCATTTGATTTTAACAACAGTAATACCATCTTGTAATATTCAAACTTTATTTTTTAAAAAAAATAAATATATTATTTAAGTTTGTTTCTTAGACCCTGAAGTATAACACAAATATTGTGCTTTCATGGGAGAAGCAATTATAGAAATTGAGTAGTTTGATAAGATAGCCAAACATATTTGTTTTAGTTTTTAGTATGGTGGGTCAGATTCGTGCAACAACTCTAAATTCCCTGAGGGAAGGGATCTAACTTTTTAGATTTCTTATCCCTTGTGCTAAGGAACTTTTGTGGCTCAGTGCCTAAGGCATTTGACTGCTAACCAGAAGGTTGGCAGCTCAAATCCACTAGCCACTCTGTGGCAGGAAGCTGGGGCAATCTACTTCCATAATGATTTGCTGCCTCAGAAATCCAATGGGGGTCACTATGAGTTGGAATTGACTCAATGGCATTGAGTTTTTTGAGTAATAAGTAATATTGGACATTCATTCAGTGAATTTTATTTAAACCCTAGAAGCACCTACTTAGTGCCAGGGTGCTAAGCAGACATGTGAAAATGAATAGGATAGAATCCCACCTTCCAGTGGGCTAGTGATTTAGCTAGAAGCAAATAAATGAATGTAATTAAGAGATAGGTGAGGAGGAGACAGATGGAATGGACCAAGTGTTCAATGTGAAAAACAGTAAAGCTCTGGGTTCAAATTGAACATTAAGGTTTTGATGAATTCTCAGATAATAAGAGCTTCTGGAAGCTGAATTAACTGTTAGAAACCAGCAAGGTACTTTTATCAGTTGAAGCTATTTGGCTTCTAAATAACCCTTTGGGCTTTTGAATTTGTTATTTAGAATGCTGCATGTTATAGTAGATAAAGTTTGATTCAAGTGAAGACTTAGAAATAGCTTAGAGATGAGCAGGGCCAGTCACATGGTCCATCTTTTGGTTTCTCCAAAGTCTCTCTGCCTCAGGGCCTTTGCAGGTGATGTTCAGTCTACCCAGAATATCCTTCCTACTTCCCATCCTGACCTACTTCACCTAGCTAACTCCTACTCATCCTTTGGATTTCTGCTCAAAGATCCCTTTCTTACTCTTTAGATTACCCTTGTGGCTACATACCTAACAACTCCTTACACTGTTTCTTCATAACAGCTATCACAGCTTATAATTAAATATTTGCTTTAATACATGTGTCTCCTCTCTTCTACGCATTGTGGCCCTAATTTTTAGGAAGTCCCGTGTCTGTTTTGACTACTATTAGGTCTCCATCACATAAGAAGTCCTCAATAAACATTTGTTGAACAAATAAATGACTCAAAAACAGTGAACTTAGGCATTTTGAGAAGGCACATATTGAGAAAGAGAAAAGCAACCCTTGTCAATGGGGGCAAGCCTATTCAATGAGGTGTTGCTTCAGTGTTGCTATGACCCTCATAGCTGTTTATATTGTCTTGTAGAACATAAACAATTTCACAGGATATCAATATCATTCAGGACCACCTTGTAACCATGATAGATCAAGACAAAAACCAGACCACTCCTCAATCATGTCTGCATTTAAGTAAAAAAGAAATATTGTACAAACTACAAAAGTATCCAAAGATTCCCATATTCTGGTTAATATTAATGAATGCTGCTACTTTGCCAATTACAGCTTTAGCTGCACTTTGTTCTTCTCACCTTTGATATGAAAAGGATTAATATAGCCTCTGTTCACTAACATTATTCCTGAACCTTCCTCAAAATACCCAACACCAGCCCAGATCCTATAATAAGATATTTCTATCATTCTCTGAGATGCTGCGCAGTTCCTTATGGTGTGAGGTCTCCCTCATTGCAATGAGGCAATAAACCCAACTTTGTCCATAGACTTAACTTTGTGATCCTCGTGGTATTTGGCTGGATGGCATGGACAAGGCAAAGACCTGCATAAAACAAGGCAGAAAATGGATATATTGCAGTTCAAATATGTCTTCTTGATCCAAGAATGATTTAAAAAGAGGAAATATTTAGTTTCAGGTAGTTAATCAGTTAATTCAATTTTCATAAGATTATTAAAACATTATATTTAGCAGTTGTTGCTATCGTTGCTAGCAGCTATGGAGTGGGCCCTCGATTTATGACAACCCCATGCACACTGGACAAAATGCTGCTCAGTCCTATGCCATCCCCAGGATTGATTGAGAATCCAATCATTATGATCCATAGAGTTTTCATTGGTTGATTTTCATTGGTAGATTGCCAGGCTTTTTTTCCTAGTCAATGTTGGTCTGGGAGCTCCACTGAAACCTGTACAGAATCATTGCAACATGCAAGCCTTCCCTGACAGGTGAGTGGTGGCTGCTTATGCAGTGTATTGGCTGAGAATGGAACTCAGGTCTCCTGCATAGAAAGTGAGAATGCTACCACTGAACTACCAATGTCCCTTATGTCATCCTTAATTATCAGATAACTTAAACATCTCTTCCCATCGGATTTTAGAGAAAAAACTACCAGAAATTATCATTTTATAGCAATATTTCCTTTTTAATGCTTTTTCATATATTCTTAAATGAAAGTCAATGTATATTCCTAGGAATTATCATTAACTTCAGTATAAGATAGCCTGCTGGAAAAGAGAAGCAAGATATTTTTAAATTGCCAAGAATAATCTACAAAATATATAGACTACATGTGGATAACTGAAAACGGATTAAAAATCTTATAAGAAACTACTTTTCATGATTCTCTCATTGTTTCACTTAGGTTATCTCCTCAAGGAAGATACCTTAGGAATTTCCTCTTAGGTTTCATCCTTGTCTACTCAGTTGCCTGAAACCTTGTGTGTTGGATAGGGTTCTCTAGAGAAACACAAAAACCAGCAAAGTATATATATATATATATATATATATATATATATTTATAGAGAGAGAAAGAGAGAGAGAGAGAGAGATTTATCTTAGATAAATGGCTCACAAACGTATAGAAGCCGGCAAATTCAATCTGAAAAGTTCGTCTCTGGAGGGGGATG
>NW_006923982.1:16247-17284 GCF_000298275.1 Orycteropus afer afer
CATGAGAAACAACACTCACAAGTGAAGTCCAGCCAAGTTGACAGATCTTCAACTATCACACCTTGATACCTTAAGGAGTAAAAATAATTTCCCCCAGATCTCTATAAATCCAAATCCACTCCTTCCTAACAATTCTAGTTTTCAAAATTTGTTCCCTAGCAACTCACTCGGAAGGAAGTTTGGGCATTCTAGTTCCGTAGTCATACTGCCTCAGAAACCCAAGGAGGGGTCGCTATGAGTCAGGTCCGACTCCACAGCACGTAACAACAACAACAGCAACTCACAGTAAATTCAATCAAAACACTCCCAAAGCCAACGGCAGATTTTGAAAGTTCCTCACAGTGAACTGAGGCAGCATATCTCAATTTTTCATGTTCTAGGTCTCTTTTGGATGAACACAAAAATTTCAAGATTCTATCAACTCTTGCATGCTTCTTGGAGCCCATTACCTTCCCGGTAATGGCTTTAGATTCTGATTACTCTTAAATTGGTACATCATGAATCCTCCCTCCCTCATGCTTCATACATCTCGTTGTTGTTGTTAGGTACTGTCAAGTCAGCTCCAACTTATAGCGACCCTATATATAACGAAACGAAACACTGCCCAGTCCTGCACCAGCCTCACAATCCTTGCTATACCAGAGCCCATCGTTGCAGCCACTGTATCAATTCATCTTGCTGATGGTCTTCCCTTTTTCGCTGACCCTCCACTTTACCAAGCATGATATCCTTTTCTAGGGAACGATCTCTTCTGACAATATCACCAAAGTAAGTGAGACAAAGTCTGACCATTCTCACTTCCAAGGAGCATTCCAGATGCACTTCTTCAAGGACAGATTTGTTAGTTCTTTTAGCAGTCTATGGTACCTTCAGTATTCTTTGCCAACACAACTCAAAAGCATCAACTCTTCTTCAATCTTCTTTATTAATTGTCCAGCTTTCACATACATATGAGGCTATTGAAAATATCATGACTTGGGTTAGGTGCACTGTTCTGGTTATCTAGTGCCTCTGTGACAGGAGCTCTGGTAGCATAG
>NW_006923983.1:0-4938 GCF_000298275.1 Orycteropus afer afer
GGATCGGGCAGTGTTTCGTTCTGCTGTGCATGGGGTCGCTATGAGTCGGAAACGACTCGATGGCATTTAACAACAACAATAATGTCCAGAATTTGGAAGAGTCTTTATTCAGCTATAGCTGGGCTGCAGGGAACTAAAGTATTCTCCCCAGCTGCAGCCCTGAACTTGATTTCAGACAGGCTTATAAAGCTTAGGACTGCAAGCAGGCAAGTAAGTGTGTTACAGAAGCGATGATTTGCCAGGTTATTGTTTAGGGAAGATTAATGGTCAGCTTATTATCAGAGTGGAAACACACAGTCCGGAGTGAGGTCCTCAGTTCTGAGAATTTCTGTTGGCAGGATGTAGGTCCCTAACTCTGGGAATTATTATTGACAGGGCTCTCAGGGAAAGGAAGATTAGCAGGGCTCTCAAGAAAAGGAAGGGGTGGGGGAGTGAGTTTCTCATGGATGTTTGGTTTAGCAAAGGAAGAAGGGAGTGGGTTTCTCACAAAAATTACAAAATAGAATCATCTACTTCACCTAGGACATTCAATTACCTTTTGGCATAAGTGAGAGAATACCAAACCACCTGATGCACGTAAAATCTTTCAAGTCACACGGTTCGACCTCTCTCCCTGCCTTGACTTTGCCTCCAGACTCTTTTGGGTATGTGGAACAAATCCACCTAGTTTGAGATGGTGCACAGCACCAACAAACTCCAAGTCCAAGAAACAGCATTTCCCTCCTGGTTCCTAGGAAATCTCCCATCCGGACTCATACCTCTTATAACTCCCTTTATTAGCTTACTCCTAATTTATTCCTTTCTCCCTTATCAGCCCGGTGCAACACTTCTTAACTGAAAGCATGGCAGCAATCACCCGAGTAACCACCCAAGATCATATGAAAACTATGTTCCTTCTCCAAACTCAACAAAGGGACAGCAGAACAACCTCTGCCCATGACCAGCAGGAAGCAGCCAAGTAAGACAGCGTCAACCCTCCTTCCTCTTATATCCCTTTACGGTCTGGAATGAAAGGCTGAATTGGCTACTCTAAATTTGGCTAAGACACCCTGAAACTGCAAAGATAAATTCCACCTGTACACTCCACACCATCCCCCACCTTGAGAAACCTCAAGGATAAGTTCCACCTGCAGACCACCCCCCACTGCCTTGTCAAAAACAACCCCACTTCCTAGAAACTGCAACTCTTGCAAAACCCCATGCACACCAGAGGTCCCTATAAAAGGGGGCAACACTTCCCCCAGGCATGGCTCTACTCTGCAACTGGCATTGTTCATGTTGCTTCATACCTCACGGCCTTTTCTTCAATAAAGCCTGACTGATCTGTCGAGGTCGTGGCTATTTTTTCTTTCCTTGCCTTCACTTTAACTTCTGTACTTCCTCACTTTCCTAACAAGCCCAACAGTAGAAAGACCTACGTGCAGAACACCTACCCCAGGGAGATGCACCCCTTATATCAACCAGCCATGAGACCTCAGAGGGACAGCATTCACACAGAGGGAAAGCTGGACAGACAGGAATGCATAGATAAGAAGGACACAGGGAAGGGGGTTGTCACAGGGAAGAGAGTTTTTATATATATATATATTTTTTTTTTTTTTTGAGATGGTAATCAGGGGCGTAAAATCAAATGTGCATGAACTATTGAATGTAAAACAAATCTGCGTTGTAAATTTGCATTCAAAGCACAATAAAAATAAATGAATAATTTTGTCCTTGTTAGAAAAAAACTAAAAAACTTTGAAGAGTGGGTATCCTGTCTAGCTCACTTATCCAGGTTATCAATGCCTTTCATTGTCTTTATTTTGTTATGTGCCATCGAGTCAGACCTGACTCATAGTAACCCCTCCTTGGGTTTCTGAGGCAGTATCACTATGGAAGTAGATTGCCCAACCTTCCTTCTGAGGAGCAGCTGGTGGGTTTGAAAAGCCAGCCTTCTGGTTAGCAGTCAAGTACCTTAGGCACTATGCTACCAGAGCTCCTGTCTTTATTTTACAACTCTGTAAATTACAAAAAAAAAAAAAAAAAAAACCACAAACTCACTGTCCTGGAGTCCAATCCAATTCATAACAACCCCTCTGTGGGTTTCCAAGGCAGTAGCTCTACAGAAGTAGATTGCCCAATCTTCCTTCCAAGGAGTGGCTTGTCACCAGCCTTCTGGTTAGTAGTCGAATGCCTTAGGCACTACCCACCAGAGCTCCCCTGTAAATTACAGAAAACTGATAATAATCCTTGTTCTTGCCCATACAGAGACAAAGTAATTGTTGGAATACAAGACTGATTATTGCCCTGTGGCTAAACCCTTTTTGCATCTACTTGTAAATTGATTTTCAAATTCTTTATTTTTTATATATGCCTTTGCTTGCTCTTAGAATTCTCCACTGAACCATTTGTAACATCTTACAGGTTCCCACATTAATGAGTTAAATAAAATCATGGGCAAATGAGAGTTATGATTATTCCTTCTTTCAAAAATCATCCTTTAACACTGTCAACTGTAGCTTAATAGTGGTTTTATTTTTCCAGGAGTGCCAAGATTCCACGCTCACTGGCTCCTTAATAGTGAAGCACTATACATATGCCCAAGTCATATGTAGTTGTTTAAGGTTATTGAAATATATTTCATACCTAAAAAAAAAAACCCCAGACCTTGCAAAAGATATAAGTCCACAGCCAGCAAGAATCATTTGAAATACACCTTTAATTTTAGAAAAATCAATATGCAATCTACAAAATATTTCGTTACACTATTATTAAGGCACAATCTGTCTTATATTTGTATTTACAGGCCATCAAACCTTATTTTGAGTAAAACAATAATACTTAGTTTTTGTTAAGAAAGACCTTTGAACTGAATTTATAAGAAAAAGGGCAATATCATAAGCATAGTTCCAGATTGAAGAGAATTATAAACTTGGCACTGTCTAATCTATAAACTTGCCTGCTAACCAGACGGCTGGCGGTTCAAACCCACCAGCCACTCCTCGGAAGGAAGGTTGGGCAATCCTACTTCCGTAGTGATACTGCCTCGGAAACCCAAGGAGGGGTCGCTATGAGTCGGGGTCGACTCAATGGCACATAACAACAACAACAACAACAATCTATAAATCAGGTCAAAAATTCCAGCCTTTATTTATGTGGTAGAAAGTATCTTTTTTCATACCTTTTTTTTTTTTTTTTAATGGATAAACTGTTTTGATTCGCATAGAAAAAGGAAATGTCCTTAATTTCATATTTTCACAATTGATCAGGTGACTACCAACCCAGGGATTCATTTACACAGTTAATGACGATTCTTTGACTGGTAAGGCAACCCACCCAGAACAGTTAGAACAGAGCACCTAGTCACAAACTGGTCAACTTCTTCAAAATGTGCCATTAAGTCAATCAAATGGCTGACCCCCAAACTCTCAAACTCATAAGAGGGTGATCTGAATGACCTAAATTAAAATGCCAGAAAAGGAGAATTTCTTTGCTGCCCACTTCCTTCTCTCCTCCTTTCCTCCCTTAAAAACAAAGATTTTTTGAAGATCATCATTTACTTTCCGGCAAAGGAGATTCTACTTATTAATTTGTAAGTCTAAATGGACCTTACTTGATTTTTCACTGGAGCTCCGCAGTCACATTTGACCTCCTGGCATTTTTGAGATCAGAATAATTGTATTAAAATGCCTCTCCTCTCCACTCAGAATGTTAATTTAACGTTAAGTAATGAATATTTAAGGATCCTAATAGATGTGCAAATTAACAATTATGCTGTAGTACCCCGCTGTTATTGCTATCAACCTTTGCAATGCCGCTGCAGAAACTGAATTGGGCTTTAGTCAGCCTTTTGATACCACTGTTTTCAGCACTGAATCTTGAGATGCTCTGGAAGGCTGGATGACTGAGAATAAAGGACCCCAGCAGTGAGGTACCCACAGACATTCGTCAACTTGTGAAGCATGAGGGGTGATTAATTGAACCCTTTGCTGAATTTATTTTGAGGAGTAAATATTCATTAAGTTCATCTGAATCAGACTCTGAGTTCTTTAGGGGCAGGATGCCATAAAATAAGCTTAGAAAGAATGGCAGTAATTAACCCAACTAACTTCCTCAGAATGGTGGTTCATCTCCATGTTCAGCCCACCTCCAAGTTTGTTCTGAGCAGACTGAAGTCACTCCAGAATGTGGCCGTGCACACACTGCTTTGCCCTACTATACATCACCAGTGAGTCTCACCACATATGTATAGGGTGAGTAAGCAATGTATCCAGTGAAGTTAAAAAAGCAGTACTAATTCAATACAACAGGACATTTGTATTCTTTGACTTTTCAGTAAAATAATGAAAAGCAATAAAGTCTACTGATTGATACAGACCATCAGGAAAGCTTGTTTTTAATCTGTTTTTTTGAACAGGCGCTCTGGTGGCGTAGTGCCTAAGGCATTTGACTGCTAACCAGAAGGCTGGCCAATGGAATACAGTATTAAATAAAACATGAAATAAACTCTGTGGGCCAACAAATAAATATTGTTTGAAAGATCATTATATCAGTTCTGACCCAAAATGAATTTCCTAAATAGAGAAAAATACCTCTTAATTATATTTAAGGTTCAACATAAATTGAAAGTATATTAATACCATACGAAGGATTTGTTTTTCAGACTAAAGTAATACCTAGAATACAGATTTCATAAATCTGAAAATTCTGAACTTTCACTGTAAATACTAAAAGGAAATTAGAAACAGCACTGGAATGGCTAGTGTCATTGACTTTTCATTAGAAACCAAATTATTATAGTCATTTACCTAACTTTAAAGAAATGTTGCCTCTTAGAAATCAAGATAGAATAATCTAGTGTCTTTCACTTCGCTCATTTTTTAAAGAAAAATATTCTACATTAGGCAGACAGAAAAAAAACAAACTCACTGCCGTCAAGTCAGTCCCGACTCATAG
>NW_006923983.1:6273-13100 GCF_000298275.1 Orycteropus afer afer
ATGCCCTCTATTCAGAAGTCATTTCCACTATGCAGAATTAGGTGTTGTTTCTATGAATTCCATATTTGGAAAGTGTGTCCTCTTCTGTACTGCTGCCGCCCTTACTGAGTCATGCAGTCACCAGCTTTATCTGGGTCTTCTCCATCGATTTTAATCCATTTCTTTTCTATTTCAACCTATTATTCGAAAGTAAAACATGGACAGCATTAACAAATGCAACATGGCAGTAACCCCTTATTCAGTCTTATATTACATGTGAAACGAGGACTATAGCCACCTCATCCATTAGACCAGACTCAGACATAATTAGCACCACAGTAAATAAGGTACTCTCTTTTTGAGGACTAGAGTCACTTCAAGTCCTTCCCTCCAGGTTTTAATCTTGAAGAGGACTGAAACCTTCTTCTTAGAATTTTCATAAAATGTACACAGGATATAAGTTTTGATAAGACATCTGCAGATTTGGCTAGATTCATGATAGACTATATACTCCCAAGTACCATCTATCCAGATTTTGGCCCACTGACAATTTCTAACTCACCCAAAATTATCTCTCTAATTAGCTAGAACACAAGCTAGTAAAGCAGCTAGGCCAAATTATACATTTGCCTCTCATCTTTTGCATCTCAGCTCAAATGTTACCTCTTCATTGATGCCTTCCCTGACTATCCTGGTTAAGGAAGTCCTCCATTTCTCTGTCCTGTAATCTTATTTTATTCTCTTCTTGGTATTTGTCACTCTCTGAAATTACATTATTTGTTTGTTTCCTAATTATTTTTTTGTCTTCCCTCACCCTGTTCCATAGGGACAGGAACTTGGTCTCTTGTGCTCACCACTGTGCCCCAGCAACTATAGAAGTGCTTGACACTTAGAAACTGCTCAACACATACTCAATAAATGCAAGGATACCCTTTTGAAATGGTTGCCACCAGGTGTAGCTTTGGCCCAACATGAACCACAGGGGCTTGGGATTTACCTGGATATTGTAGCAAGCTCGCTGACGAACATGTTTCTGAGGCTGGACATCACTCTCCACACCCAGAGACCTGACCTCTGTTCTTGAGGCACAGGTGTCAAGTGTAATAAACTGAACAGTAGCAAATGGATACCAATCAGAGGGAATTTCTTGGTCTGAACCAAGCTCTAGTTTGTATGACAGACAATGGGGATGATCAGAACCTTGAGAAAAGAAATATCAAATGGTCAATCAAAGTATCTCAATGGCCTTGAACATTTCTCCTGAACATAAGAGGCACTTGGCTTTCTCTTAATAAGCTATTCCATTAGCACTATGGCAATGTGAATTACATTTAGCAAAAGACCATCAAAATTCATGACTTTTTTGAGAAATCCATCTTAAAGTATTAGCTTTAAAAGAAGCATTATTTTATTACTGTATACATATATAATATATGCATACATTAACTCCTAAAAATGGTTTTAAGTATAACTAAGTCTTCCTTAATTAAAAGATAAGAATAACATTAAACATAATTTTTTGGCTGTAAGTTGTTTTGAACTTTAGAAGCCTCTTTCTCTTCAGCAGACTGAATAAGCTCTCACAGTAATTCTGAACTTACTTGTTTTCTTACCACTTGGTTAACTTATGGATAATGCAAAGGTAAACTTCAGCCCTAAGTAGTTCTCATTATTTAAAATTTCTGGTTTTTTAAAGTTCAACTTAGTGAAATTGTATTTACATTTCAGAAAATATTCCAAGGCAATAATGCTTTCATCAGTAGAACAACAACCAAAAAACTCACTGCCATCCAGCCAATTCCTACTCATAGTGACCCCCACTGGGTTTCCAAGGCTGAACATCTTTACAGAAGCAGACTGTCTCATCTTTCTTCTGCAAAGCAGCTGGTGGGTTCAAATCACTCAAGTTTCAGTTAACAAACAAATGGCTTAACCATATAGCACCAGAGTTCCTTTATCAGTTAAAAAAAAAAGAAAACCATAACCATTGAGTCGATTGTGACTCAAAGTAACCCCCATTGGGTTTCCAAGGCTTTAAATCTTTACAGAAATAGATTGGCTCATCTTCCTTCTGTGGAGCAGCTGGTGGGTTTGAACTGCCAACCTTCTAGTTAGCAGTCAAATGCCTTATGCATTGTGCCACCAGAACTTCTTTCCTTTATCTGTTTTTTTTTTGTTGTTGTTGTTATGTGCCATTGAATCAGACCAGACTCATAGCGATCCCTCCTTGGGTTTCCGAGGCAGTATTACTATGGAAGTAGATTGCCCAACCTTTCTTCCAAGGAGTGGCTGGTGTGTTTGAGCTGCCAGCCTTCTCATTAGCAGTTAATTGCCTTAGGCATTACGAGAACAGGTTATTTTTTTATTACTCTAATTCTCACTCTCCTTAAAAACTTCGACTGGAGCAGAGGTTCAGTGTAGGAAGAGGCATATTGACCTTCAATGTTTCAGCTAAGAGTTGCTTTTCATTTGATTCAATTTGCCATTTATTGAAGATCTACTCTATGCCAGCCAGGCTCTGTGCAAGATTCAGGAATAGTACTCACTCACTGGTGTCGAGTCGGATCCGACTCATAGTGACCCCTTTTTGGGTTTCCAAGGCAGTAGGAAGTAGATTGCCCAACCTTCCTTCCTGGTGGGTTTGAACCACCAGCCTTCTGGTGTGTATGTATCGTAATGAAAAATATGTATTTCAGTGTATTCATTGGAGTTACTTTACAAGTACTCTGTGACTCTGTTGCATTGTTCAAAACATCTACATAGCCACTGTGGCTGTTACTTTTATTTAAATAACTGTATGAGATGATAGTAATTTCAAAAGCCAGGTTAAATTACTGTACCACTGACAAAGCTCAAGAAAGAACATTTCTATCAGAATATAGCCTTAGGCACAAAAACAAGAGTTAAAAGGATTTCACTTAAATCTTCATTCCTTACAAAATGTTACTTGTACAGAGACTAGGAGAATTCTAAGGCTTTAAAAGGCCTTGAGAAGCCACCAATCAATTAACCAACAGATGCTCATTAGCCAGCTACACCATTTACAAGTAAGGTAGGACAATAGCAGTTTCTGAGGTGCCCTAAGGCATCCAGATCACACAGTCAGGTGATAACTATTCACACACTTCTACACTCAGAGGGCACTCAGAGGGGTTTCCACATCCTGTATCCTTTCTAGGCTTCTGTCTCGCAGCAAGGATACAATTAACTGCATTTTATCTGAATTCAGGTATTGTTCAATTTTGCTATGGCCCAGTGATTAAGAGCACCAAAAAAAAAAACTCAGAAAACAAACTCACTGCCATGGAGTCCAATATGACTCACAGTGACCGCTCCTTGGGTTTCCGAGGTGTTATCCTATGGAAGTAGATTGCCCAACCTTCCTTCCGAGGAGTGGCTGGTGGGTTTGAACTGCCAGCCTGCTCTGCTACTTAATAGTTGTGTAATCCTAGGCAAATTACTTGACCTTTCTGAGTCTCAGTTTTCCTATCTGAAAATGGAGATGATGATAATAATAACATGAACCTTATAGAGTTGTGGGATTAAACCAATTGACTCATACAAAGCAGTAAGTAAAGTAGTGTGAGCACATGGTACTATAGACTGGATATATATGATATGTTTTTATTTTGTTAAGTGTCATTGATTATAAATCCAATTTAATTAGGTACTATAATTCATGCTGATAAAAAGATTGTGAATTCTACAACTTTATAGCCAAAAGTGAAACAGATTATCTAATTTTATATTCCCATTTTACAGGAAAAACTGTGGGAAGTTTTACAATGAAAGTTCTTATCCAAGTTGAAGAACTAAACCAAAAACCAAACCCAACCCACTGCCACTGAATTGATTCCAACTCACAGTAACCCTCATTGTGTTTCTAAGGCGGTAAATCTTTAGGGAAGTAGATTGCCCTATCTTCCTTCCCCAGAGCAGTGGTGGGTTTGAACCACTGACCTTCTGGTCAGCAGTCAAATGCCTCTGCAATATTAGAAACAAAACCTTTCTATCTACTTAAAAAAAAAAAAGGTAAAGGATGAAGGAGAGCATTTTTCCTTTCAAATTTTCTAGTGTATTTTTCCTAGTTTTAAAAAACTCCATATAAGCTACAATGTTTAATGATATAATCCCACTTCAGCCTTTGAGCTTCACAAGGGCAGGGATCATGTGTATCCCCTGGAACAATGTCTGGTATGTTTGGGCTCAACAGATAGATAGTTGTTGAATTCCTGAGTAATGTGCTAAGAGAAAAATCATGTGATTTATCCCACTGCTGAACGCCAGGGGGTACTCTCCGGCTTTGGTAACTGTTAGATGCTGGTCAAAAGGTTCAGATTCAGAACAGACCGCCCAGTCCTAGGTCCTATGCCATCCTCACAATCATTACTATGTTTAAGCCCACACTTGCAGCCACTTTGTCAAAAAATCTTATCAAGGGTCTTCCTCTTTTCACTAATGCTCTTCTTTACTAAGCATGACATCCCCCTGATAACTTATCCAAAGTACATGAGATGAAGCCTCATCATCCTCACTTTTAAAGAGCATTATGGCTGTACTCTTCCAAAGACAGATTTGCTTGTTTTGGCCAAAAGCCCAAAATCAAATTACTGGCATTGAGTTGATTCCGACTCATAGTGACTCTATAGGACAGAGTTGAACTGCCCCATAAGATTTCCAAGGCTGTAATCTTTATGGTAGAGCTCTGGTAGCATAGTGCCTAAGGCCCCTGACTGCTAACCAGAAGGCTGGAGGTTCAAACCCACCAGCCACTCCTTGGAAGAAAGATGGGGCAATCTACTTCCGTAGTGATACTGCCTCGGAAACCCAAGGCGGGGTCGCTATGAGTCAGGTCCAACTCGACGGCACATACCAACCAACCAATCTTTATGGAAGCAGTCTGCCACATTTTTCTCCTGCAGAACTGCTGATGGATTGGAACCACCAACATTTTGGCTAGAAGGGTGCGCTCTTTAACTTCTGCACCACCAGGGTTCTGTTCTTCTGGCAGTCCATCGTACATTCAATATTCTTTATCAACACCAAAATTCAAATGCATCAGTTCTTCTTTGGTCTTTCTTATTCATTGTCTACCTATACGCATATGAGGCAATTGAAAATACCATGACTTGGATGAGGTTCACCTTAGTACTCAAGGTGACATCTTTGTTTTTTAACATTTTCAATAGGTCTTTTGCAGCAGATTTGACCAATATAAGACATAATTTGATTTCTTGACTGCTGCTTCCATGGATGTTGATTGTGGATATAAATGAAATGAAACTCTTAACAACTTCAACTCTTTCTTTGTTTATCATGATGGTGCTTATTTGTCCAATTGTGAGGATTTTTGTTTTCTTTATGTTAATGTGTAAGGAGCCCTGGTGGTGAAGTGGTTAAAGTACTCAGCTGCTAATCAAAGATCAGTGGTCTGAATCCATCAGCAACTCTGCAGGAAAAAGATATGGCAGTCTGCTTCCATAAAGATTAGGAGGAAACCCTATGGGGCAGTTCTACTCTGTCCTATAGGGCCACTATGAGTCAGAATCAGCTTGATGACAATGAGTTTTTCTGGGGCAGCAGTTATTCTCAGTGTAAACACATTGCTGTTGAGTTGATTCCAAGTCTCAGAATAACTCCTTATTTTCTTAGGAATGCAAATACAAGTCACAAAATCTACTTAAGCTAACCCATGAGTATATATAGACATGGCAGAGGATATTTCTGCATATGTATTTGTATGTGCTGCAAATATAGCCATGGATATAGTAGAGCACACAGGGGGTGGGCCAAATTCTAAAAACTTCTTAGCTTTAACCCAACACCTTGAGGGAATGAGTGACTGGGCTTGAGGGCTTAGGATCACAGTCTGGGGAACATCTAGGTCAACTGGTATAACATAATCTACAAAGACAACGTTCTACATATTACTTTGGTGAGTAGTGAATGAGAGGTCTTAAAAGCTTGCAAGGAGCCATAAAAGATCCAACTATTGGTCTCTTCCCATCTGGAGCAAGAAGAGTGAAGACAATAAAAAAAAACTCAACAAAACAACTGATCCACTGGACCACACAAACCATAGCCTCTACTACCCTGAGGCCAGAAGGACTAGATGGTGTCCAGCTACCACTACTGATGTCTCTGATCAAAATCACAATAGAAGGTCCTGGACAAAGTGGGAGGGAAAAAAATGTAGAACAAAATACGAAATCTTAAAACAGATCAAACTTAGGTCTGATAGAGACTGATGGAATCTCTGAGACTATGGCCCTTAGACCTCCTTCAAGACTGAAAGTGAACCCACTTCTGGAGATCAGCTTTCAGCAAAACAGCATAGACTGCCCTACAATGTGAACAACAACACCAGGGAGGAACTACTCCTCAGAACAATCGGTATAAGACCAAAAGGGCAGGATTTGTCCAAAAACAAAGCTTAGAAGGCAAGAATGGGCAGGAAAGAAGGACAAATGAAACTGGGAACATGGGAAGGAAATGGGAAAAGTGCTATCACATTGAGGGGACTGCAAACAATGTCACGAAACAAAATGTTTATAAATTGCTGAATGAAATATGAATTTGTTGTTTAAACTTTCACCCAAACCACAATAAAAAATTTTTTTAAAAAAATCTACTTAAGCTAGTTGATATTTGGTCCCTCTTGAACTTGAATACTTCACATCTAAAACTGAATTGTTGAAGGACGGAGGAAATGAATGGGAGAGGGATGACAGAAGAGTAAGAAGGAGGAGATAGCTACCAGAGCTGAAAGCAAGCAGAAAAGAGAAAATGTAAAAGCAGGTTGTATATTCACTTAATTGGTAAAACTGGGAAGTTAGACATAGACATAT